>NC_056728.1:230621755-230884255 GCF_019279795.1 Protopterus annectens | reverse complement strand
TCACATCTTCTCTTCAGAATTCACTTGCTAGATTTAGCAACCTCATGGATGTCTGCCATAAAATACCCAAAAGTCAGTAAACCTGGTATGGAAGCAGCTGGTCCCAATTTTTACCATCTTGTTCTATAGCTTAACAAAGCATGAATTTCAAAGTTTTTTTAAAGCATTCCACTAGTCCATCTGTATAAGGGTGGTACACGGAGGTTTTCAGCTGCTTCACCTTAAAGAACTGGCATAGTTCATGTACCACTCTAGACATGAACAGTGTTGTCTTAGTCCCTAAATATTTCTTAGGGAATTTCAACTGTAGAAAATAGCACCAGTTCTTTTGCTACAGACTTTACTCATTTTACCTTTTTTTTTTTTTATTCACCTGTTGACTGGGCAAATCCACTGGACAAAATTGCCTTCTTTCAAGGGTGAACTCAGACTACTGTCTGATTAAGTTACTTGCTCAAAGTCAAGCAGTATACAAATAGAGGTGAAAAGAAATCAAACCCAGTACACTGGGCTACAGGAAGCAGTTCATTAACAGCTCATTGTTTTAATACCCTAATTATCGGAACTTTATGACACAATCAGTGATTACTATATAATTACCATATGTCTGGAGCATTTCTCCCCAGGCCTCTGCTAAAAACAGGTTCTGTCCTAGTTGGACTTTCCCGGTTTGCCATGAAAAAAACAACAAAAAGAAATGGCTTTCAAAATCCTGGAAGTTATGGTTTATTTAGAAACTGCCAAACCCAATGCCCTGGCATGAAAAGAAACAAAAAGCTGCTCAGATTTACGTATAGCCTTTATCTTATCTAAATAATGCCAGAGTTGTCTATGAAGATCCAAGGTGTGCAGAACCTTCTTACTAGCAGACTGCAGAAAAGGGAAAAAAGGAAGGAAGCTGGAAAACAAACTAACAGATGATTCACTGACCACCTTAGGAGTAAAAGAAGGATTAATATGCAGACACACCCAGTCCCTATCAAAAAAAGAGGAAAATACCATCAAAGCTTGTAGTTCAGAAACTCTCTTGGAGGAGAGGACGGCAACCAATAAAATAGTCTTCACAGCAGCAGCAGCAGCAGGTTTAATGGGAGTCTGGATCAATTTCTGAAGAACAAAATTAAGGTGCCAAGAAGGAGGGATAGGCTTTCTTGAGGGCTTGATGTGGAGAATGCCTTTCAGGAATTGTTTAACCTCAAAATATCAGGCCAATGGTGGATTCATACACAGGCAAGCAGAAATTGCTGACGTGAGCTTTGACAGAAAATATGCTAAGCCAGCATGGAGCAGGTCACACAAGCAAGAGAGACCAAAGAGAACCAAAATGAGAAGGGATCCTACTGAAGCTTAAGATACCAAACAGAAAATCTTTTCCATTTGGACATATATGATTTTCTGGTATTGGGTTTCCTGGCCTCCTGCAGAACCTTAAGCATGTCCTCAGAAAACTGTTGTTGAAAGGGGATTAAAACCCTATCACCCAAAGTGTCACTTGAAATGTGGACAAATGAGGTTGAAGAAGAGAACCCTTGTCTTAGAAGATACATTTGGTCAGGTAACTTGTGATGTTTGCCCCTGGCCACTTGAAAAGGGGGGGGGGGGTTCTAGAATAGAAATGAGAAAGCTGTCTGTTCAGAGGGGAGGCAAAAAAATCCACTTGAGCAGTACCCCACTAATGAAGTATGTTCAGAAACACTTCTCTGTGAAGCTTTCTTTCACGAGGTTGTGTCTTGGACCTGCTCAGATAATCTGCTTCCAGACTTTGCCCCAGTGGAATGTAAACTACCTGAAAAGAAACCTGCAGTTGGTCAGCTAGATTTCAGGCCTGAAGGACTAGTCTGCAAAGATGTTAAGAGCATCTACTCCCTGCTTGTTGATGTACCATATGACTGTGGTGTTATCTGTACAAACCCTTACAGCCCTGGGGACCAAAGGGAATGGAAAGCCTGAACAGCAAGGTTAAGAGCCTGCATCTCATTGATGTTGATGTGTTCTAGTCCCTGATGAGAGGCCCAGAGACCCTGAGCCCTCCAACGGCTGGAAGCATCCCCCCACCCATGATCTGAAGCCTGTGCAAAGAGCTCCTTAGATGGAGCAGGAGGCTGGAAAGGGTCACTTGGGTTGAAGGACATGTGCTGAATCCACCAGTGAATCTTGAATTTCAGACAAGGGAGTAAGGAAACTGGAAACTCCAGAGGGTGGCAATTCTGAAGCCACACCAACCGCAGGTACCACTGAAACTTCCTCATATAATGCTTGGCAAAAAGGAGCATGGGGTTGGTTGTAGTGATGAACCCCAGAGTCCTCAGAAATTCCCTGTCAGCAATGAGAGAGAGGGGAAGTAAGGAGTGTAAATGGGTACAGATAGTACCTTGGCAGCAGGCAGAGAGGCCATGGATCCTGCAACCCAGAAATATGTGATTCTGTGAGGGGGACAGGACAGATGTCTGAAGATTGATGGTGAAACTCTGTACAACAGGTGTCTAATAAAGTGCAAGAACCTGAAAAAACAGGGAGCCTGAAAGAGCTGATTATCCAGATAAAGAAATATTTGTACTCTTGAAGCCTGTAGAAAGCTATTACTGAAGCCATTCACTTAGTGAATACCTTAGGGGCTGTGGAAAGTCTAAACAGCAAAGCAGAGAACTGAAAATGAGAGGAAGAAACAAACATATGCAAATACTTCCTGCAGAAAGAAAATACAAAAATAGGAATCCTTCAGATACAGAAAAACTAGAAAGACCTGCGGTAGCAAATGGGGAAATAGTGTCTGGAAGAAAAGCATCCTGAAATTGGGTACCTTGAGAAGGGTATTCAAAAAGAAAAGGTCTAGAATAGGCCTCCAGGACTCCTCCTTTCTGGGGACCAGAAACATCCTGAAATAAAACCCTGTACCCTTTAGGGCCTCTGGAATGGGGTGAATGGTGCCTTGATCCAGTGAATATTGCAGCACTCCTGAAAAATAGGAAATTTGATCTGAAGGGGGTTGAGGAATGCCTGAAAAAAGGGGAAGGGATTTCCAGACCATGAAGTATCCTTGATGGATGACTGACAGAACACAATAATTTGAACTAATCAGTTGCCAAACAGGGAGTGACAGAGAAAGTCAGAGAAAGGAAAACTGGCCAAGGGGAAAGGACAGAATGTCAGGTTGAGGCAGATTTGTCCTGAATGGAAGGTTTTTGAGGTCTACAGGTCTGAGTCAATTTGTCAGAAAAACAAAAGAAGGAACCTTCTTACCTTTGGAGGGCTGTCAAGACTGTCTATGAAAAAAAAAGCAGTTTTAGCAGGATAATGCCTCTGAAATTTAGGAATGGGAGAGACAAGAATCTGCTTAAGATCCTTTCATGACCTTGCTATGGTACTCATTGGAGTACCAAAGAGATTCTGATTATCTAGGGGAGCATCAAAAAGCTTTGCCTTAATATCATCAGGCAAAGTGCGAAGACAAAGCCAGGAATAACATCTCAAAACAAAGCTACACCAGATTTGGTGACGAGATACCGGAGATGTGGACTCACCAACAAAAGCAGTGAACCTAGCCTCAGATTCAGGCACATAAGACAGAATCCCCCCAAACCTGAGATAAAAAGTATAGACCTTCTTCCTCGGCCTCTTCATAGCTCAAATGTCCTTGTCCAAGGGAAGAGGTTTAGAAAAAAGCAAAATCCAAGAACGCTCATCAGCAGAGATACAGACCACAGCAGGGTCAGAAGGAGGACACAAAGAAACCTGAAAGCATCAGACACATTATAGAAATCCTCTTAGAGGCAGGAGGTTGGGAATCAGGAGCTGAGTAAACAGCTGAAAAAGTATCCAGCCAAGATAGGAGAAACAGCAGAAGGCTTAGGGGAATCCATCTGCAACAACTCATACATTTCTGGATGTCAGTAACCTAGGAGAGGTCTCACTTAAAATGCTCCATTATGTGGACTACTGTATCCCCAAAGGGCACTTCTTCCAAAGGGGAGTCGGGGCATAAGGACACCTTCCCCCTTAGAGATAGAATCCAAAGGTGATAGCATCTGGGAGGAGTAAGCCATGAAATCCTCATAGGAGTCTGATTCCATAGCAGAAGAGCCCGGTTCCGTATATCTTTTAGGAGTAGAAGACCAAGGAGGGGCAGGAACAGACCATGTGAGGTGATCTCAAAGCCATCAGGGCATTAAACAAGCCTGGAGTAAAATCCTGTCACTCCTTCTGAAGATCCTTTGGACTGGAAGAAATATGTTTAGACTTTTGTCGTTTAAGGGGAACTTTAACCAACCTCAATGGCTTAGAACTCTGCCTTAACTTAATCAGGGTACGAGGAACTTCCTCTTTAACTAGGATCTGGGAAATCCCTCTCAGCCTCTCGGACATTATCAGCTGTGGTTCCATGCTGGTCTCCGACAGGATTGCTGCAGAGAGAACCAACTTCATCACCAGGTAGTCTTTAGAGGTACCCAAGAAAGACATCCGGCTGTGGCTAGAAAGCAGCAGCAGTACCACATCTTGACTTCCTCGCCTTTTTCTTAAAAGGCGGTTGTACCTTGGGACAGGTACATTCAGCCATGGTACCCTGGCTCAACAACTTGAGACACTAGTTCTCAAGATAAATGGAAAGTGAAGACTGACAGCTGCAAAGAATCTTAGGCACAAACACCTGATAAATAGACCACTGAGCATTGTTGTGAGAAGCACCTAGACAAAACAAACACTTGTCATGATAATCCTTATGGGGAATCTGCCTCTCACACTGACATTATCATTTCTAGGATGACATGAACTCTCAAAATAGGATATAAAAGAAAAGAAAAGGAATCCCAAACGGGGTACTTATCTGAAAGATGCTCAGTATAACCAGTACAGCAAACTGTTCATACTGACATTCAACTATGACATTCAGACTAGCAACACAGAAGTTCTGATTTTGGAGCGTCTATACACCACTTTATGTGAGGACTATATGTCTGATGTACGATGCTGATAAGAACTAATGGCTTTAGTATACTGGCCTGACATAGGGCTATAACTGGAAGGAGATCCCAACGGTTATGAATAGTGAATCAATGATATCAAAGGATATCATTATTTATAGCTTTGTGGAAAATAGCAGTTCAGGATGTCTCCCTTCTATACAAACATTCTCTTCAAAGGTAGCCAACAAATGTCTAAATCTCACAAGCATTTCCCTTTAGCATGTTCTTATCACAAACACTAACAATTCCATAGGCAAAGAAGACTCTCAATAGATTTCTGAACTTATATTTACTAATTCCCAGATCACCATACCTCAGAGAAGAGGGAAAATTAATAACCCAACACAAAGTGCAAAACAGCTGGCTACAAACGGATCATAAAATACTTCAATCATTCATTAAAATACAAATAATATTTAGTGCTTTCGTCCCTCACCACGGACTTCATCAGAACATCATCTCTAAAAACTTCATATCCTTACATACCAAACGATCATGAACAGTTTTAAACACAAAAAGCTCAAAAAATACAATAAAATAATAATGCCCTCAAAATAATATTTTGACATTTTAATCCGTTACTGGACCACAACAATAAAAATTGTCAAAACAGTTTATGCACTAACAAAATGATTATAATTTAGCAGCTTCTTTTTTTAAACGAGACACATCTTCATTTAATAACTTATGACATAGGAAATCATATATTTATATAAATGAAAAAAAAAACAGACATATTTTTAGTTACAAACATTATACATCACTTATAATCTATCCAGTCACTGTCAGTCAAACATTACACAGCGCATCTAATCCTGCCATCTTTTAAACCTCATTCTTCCTCTAAAACATTATTTTGCGTGTATTGTTCCCGCAATTCCCATTTTTTTTCTATGTCATTTGCTGCTTCCATTTTCTAAAGATCCAATTTCCAATTGCTTTATCTCTGTTACCATATTAGCTACTTCTAGTACATCTGGTTTAGAATTTGATTTCCATTTTCTAGTAACTGCTTTCTTGGCAGCTACCATAACTAAACTCAGCAAGGCCTTACTATGTCTAGGGAATTCTGATTCTGTACCACAGCTGAAAAAAAAATTTCTTTAGTTATACCAATTTGCTCACCCAGTATTTCTGACAGAGTAATCTGCAGGGAATTTTTAAACTCTGCCAACTCATTACACTCGCAAAAATATGTTCTCAGTTACCTCTTTCTTCCTTATCACATCTCCAACATTTGCTATCTAGCTGAGGAAAAAAACATTTTTGGAGTCTACTTGGGGTATAAAAAGACAAATATAAATACTTCCAAGGAAATATCCTAACTCTTCTAGACGTTGTTGCATATTGGATTAGAAATGCATATATTCCCCCATTGTTTCTCTGTGAATTACTTATTCAATCTCTCTTCCCAATTCTTTCTTACCTCCTCCGATTGATTCTTATAGTTATCATACAACATTATATATGCTGTACTAATCCTCTCTTTTTAACAGCAGCTTCTGTTCTATATTCTACTAAAACCTCAGTGCATTGCTGGTCTTTTGCTTAGGATCCCCCTACTTCTTTCTCTATGCCTATACCCTGATATCAATCCTTGATAAGGAAGGCAATTTCTAGCCTGCAGTCCAAATAAATTCTTAGCCTATTCCAATTGCATTACCTTTCCCTCTCAACTTATTAGCTTCCAACTCCTTGGTTCCTCTGCTAGTTTTCTTGAATAAATTGCATCCTCCTCTTGCCTACTGTCCATATCCCTAATTGCAGTCATCCCTAAAGGCAGAACCCCCTTTCTCTATTTCAGTACTGGCTTAGGGCCCTAACAAGCCTAGCCAAGTTTTAAGCTTTAGTTCTTAAAATACTTTCTGGTACTTCACGAATACAATATTCTGTACTATTATTGTCATTCATCTTAAGGATCTGCATCCACAATCCCAGTTTCTGCTCATTTCTCGAGCTTCCACCCTGTTTTGTCATCATCCCTTTCTCCTTTGAATTATACCTTTTTGCTTATGCCATGTATAAGAACCTTAACTGTGTGACACTGAAATACCCCTTCAAATCAGGACATCCTAAACCACCCTGTTCTATTGGAAGAATCAGCTTATCCCACTTGACTCTTGCTGTCTTCCCCTCCCAGATAAAATTCCTCAGCTCCTTACTACTTGCCATCTACAACTTCTCTGGTTAATAAAAATATGCCTGACCTGTGTACAAGACTAAAGGGACTAAACACATATTAACTGCTTGCATTTTACTATCTATAGCCATATAACAGAGCTTCTGATTTCTCAGTTTTTGTATTATCTTTTGTTTAGTCTCTTCCCATATATCCTTAGCTGGAACAACAAAATCATTTTTATTCCATACTCCTAATACTTAGTTTTATCACGTCTCCATAAATATGGATACTGATGAACACATTTGTGTGTGGGTACATAATTTACAGCTACTGACTTTGCATCCCAAAAAGATTTGAAACCATCTCAAAATGTTCCACAATGCTAGAATGCCCTTTTCTGGTTTTGTCAGGTATAAAATAATATAATCTGTAAATGCAGTCAGCTTTTATTTTCTCCTATACCAACTTGTCGCCTCACAGTAAGATGCTGACCGGTTCGACTCTCAGCTAGAGCATCTTCTGCGTGGAGACATGCGTGAATGAGCATAGCTTCATTGAAGGTGGTGCGTTAGGGCTGGCAACTCAGCACGTAAAAATCAACTGCCAATCATTAGTGGACTGGCGTTCCGCTGTGGCGACCCCTAACCAGGAAAAGCGGAAAGACATAACCAATTACATATCCTTCAATTTCTGAGTCCCTCATTTTCTTTGGTTCTCAATATAATGTAAATAGCAAAGGGGAAAGAGGACACTCCTGCCTTGTTCCTCTGCTCAAGCAGAAATTATGATACAGGACCACACCCACTTTAATTTTCATCTCTGATCCCTCATACATCCTCCTAATCAACCTTATAATATTATCAGGGAATGTAAATGTTTCCATTACCCTGCTTATACAGTCCCACCTTAATCAGTCAAATGCTTTCTTTCTCTGCATCAAGACCCACCAACAGCAATGATATTTCAATGTTTTTTAATGTGAAATGTTTGCCTCCACTCCACAAAACCACAATGATCCATCTCTATAATTTTTGTCATCACGTTTGCCATTCTTTTAGCCATTATATATATAAACATTTTATAATCATGGTTTAGTATTGAAATGGGCCTGTATGAAATTGGATCTGATGGACCTTTACCCTCTTTAGGTAATACAACTGTGATGATTGGGGAGAGATGGGCGAAGGCTGCCAGCCTAGTCAAATAGAATTTGATATATAATTCTGACATTTGTACACAAATGTAAAATACAGGCATGTTTTCTTGAGTGTAAAAGATTACTGTGAAATGTGGAACTGCAAAATATGCGACAACATTGCACTCTACTGGCCCAGTGAAGCATGTTGTGATCCTTTCATATTAGAATTCAGCTCCAGTGCAGCTAGATGAAGGTTTCATGCCCATTGTTTTAAGGCTAAAGTTTATGACCAGAATTTAGATGTGGAATGTGCTTTATTGCTCTGGTTTCTGCTAGAATATATATGTGAAATGTCTTCTATTGTTGTAAGTTTCTGTGCAGGTGTTAGATTGCTAAATAATGCAGTTTGTGGCCTGAGAACTTAGACCAGGTGTTAAGATGATGCAATATGAATACTGGGAAAACCTAAGTGTCAAAAATGATGTAATTTGGGGAGGGACCCAGCAAACATGTTTGTTAGTAATGTTTAAATACTATTTCTCACAAGAGACAAAACATTTTGACTTTGGATATCCAACTTATAAGCACTCTGCCTTATGCTCACATGTAAGTTTTAGCACTGTGATTTCTTGTAGGAATAGTTAAAGCTAGTAAAGATTAATTAGGTATTTTTCTTTGAAATCAGATCTGTCCTACTGTATTAGTTTAAGTTTCTGTTTTGTCTCTGAACTCAGATATCTCTGTGGCGTAGTAGTTTTGTCTTGTGTTTTAATTATTTATTATTAAATATTTTTTAAAACCTTCTACCTGTGGCTGATTTGTGTAGAGATAAGCTCTAGAGTACATTGCATATTTACAGAGGTTACTGTAATAGGTCACTCTAAAGTAAGCCTTGAATGTTAGTCATACTACCATTGGATAATAATATTGCACAGTAATAATTGGACACCCTTTCAAGGGCCTTTTAGTAGCCGATATTAACTGGGTGGTGGCAGTAATTACTACCACATAGTCTGGGTAAAGGGGCACAGATGGAGAATCTGTGTCAGCCTTTTCCAGGAGTGTCTGTGAAGTTGTATAAATACTTCTCAAAAGTATGTGTGTGTGCTGTGTCAGCTACTTGGCAGGGACACGAAGCACTGGTTGGACAGAGAGGGTACTGGAGGTTCTAGCTTGCCCAGTTAGGCTGAGACTTGGACCCTATATCAGTGCCAGTGGGGAGTCTTATTGGGGACCTGGTGAGCAAGGGAGCAGCCAGACCCAGACTGACTGATCTCTGTGTGCACTTAAGGGAAATTGTACTTTACTGTGTGCATTAGTTATCCTTTTCTCTTCCATGAGACGACCTCCCTGGTGTTAGTGGTGAGTATTGAGGCTCCTTGATTGCTGGGACAGGGCACAGTCGTCACAACTACCACCACTAATTTTTTCCAGGATGTTGGTACTTCTCTCCCTCTTAAAATACTGTTACACAAAATCTTCCAGATCTTTATGTTTTTTCTACTAGTTTCCAAACTTCCAAAGGAATACCATCGAGTCCAGGAGACTTTCCTGTAGACTGGTTATACATCACCATATTTATCACATCTCCTCCTACCCTGTAATTCAGCCTCATCTACCTCTAACCTTTGCATGTTTAATTACTCCATAAACACTTTCATTTGTACTTTTATTTGATTTCCATATTTCTCTGCTTTATACAGACTTTTATAGAATTTCCAAAATATTTCTAATACCTCTACAGGATCTCTTCTTACCTTTCTTGTTATTGGCTCCCTAAGCTTGGAGACTGCCCTTTCTACTTTCTGTTGCCCGAGTAAAGAAAGCTTTTCTTCTCTAGTGTTATTGTTAAAAAACAGTTGCTTAACAGCAATCTTTCTAAAACCATGCATATTATCAAGGTAATCCCTTAATTTATGTTTAGCATTCTGCAGTTGCTCCCCTTCTTGTTTTGTGAGATTCCCCCTATTCTGCAATACTTTAACATTTGACAGTTTCTCTAAATAATTATTGTTACTTCTTAACCACATCTCCCTTTCTTTTATTTCACCCTATTTTAAACTCCACTTACATTTTATCTCACTCCCTACCTACAGTTCCAGAAGAAATTTCTATCTTCTCTAATAACTCCTGAATAATTTCGACTACCTATTCCTTAAATTCCTCTCTTTTCAACAGATAGGTGTTAAAACGCCAGTGTCTCATTTTTATTTCACTATCATGTGTTTTTATTTTAGTTATTAGTGCATAATCTGAAATAGTTAGTGGGTGTGTATCAAGACCTCCAATTAAAGCACATGTTCCTATGAAATGTAAATTCTGTTTAGCCTAGACCAGTTTTTTTAGCTTGGGGTATAATATAATTCACTCCAAACTCTTAGTACTAAATTCACATCTTCCATGCCAAATATTTTCATATATTTCTTCAAAAGTCTACCCTACCTTGTTATACTTTCCCTTCTTCACTGCTGCAAATCAAATTCCAGTCTCTTCAGATAAGTAATATTCCTTGCTGAAAGTTGATTTCTCCCAGAATTTTCTAAAGCTCCATTATAGCAGTTTTATGCGGAATATAAATACATGCCAATGTAATCCTCCTCCCGTGCCAGTAGCTCCATACTACTACAAATCTAGCATATCTTTTTTTATCCTCTTCTTTTACTCTTAGAGCTCCTCTTCCAATTAATATAAGTACTCCTCGTTTCCTTTGTCAGATGTATTCCACTGAATAACCATACTGGAAACCT
This sequence comes from Protopterus annectens, assembly GCF_019279795.1. Lineage (NCBI taxonomy): Eukaryota > Metazoa > Chordata > Ceratodontiformes > Protopteridae > Protopterus > Protopterus annectens. The sequence continues at coordinate 230,873,287 of NC_056728.1, read as the reverse complement.
TTCTTTATTAAATTAACATGTTCAGTTCTTTCCAAGTTTGTCTCCTGTAGCACAACTATTTGCATTCTATATTTTTAATATAGTTCACTATTCTTTCTTTTTTGTACTTATCTGCGAGACCAATGACATTTAAAGATATTATAGGAAGCATCAATGTATTACAAAGTTATTATTCCCACCTTTATGTATAAAACCTTTTTTGTTAAATGTATAGTTCCAGCTTTTGTGTTACATGCATACACTGTTCGGCAGGTTAAACCTTTATGCATTTGCTTCTTGTCAAACATTTGAGCCTCTGTCCTATCTTACAAAACTTTTTTTTTTTTTTTTATTGAAAGCCCTCAAAAAAAAAAAACACACCCCAGTACCCCCACACGTTATAAACTTAGTACTAACGCACAAAACTATGTACATCTTCAAATACTGAAGTTTTACCCGCCTAACAGGAACAAATGTGCCAAACTGACAACATTCACAAACTTAAGTTAACCTAAAAGAATGGCTATCTGTGCTAAGATACCTGTGTTTCTACTAAGTGCTGTCTGGTTTTGTCTTATCTTTATAGCTCTCCCAGCTACAAAAACACCAGAATGCTTTCAGAGAACATTATATCCTAACTAATTTCTCTCTTTTTTTCTAGCCAATTTCTCTTTATCAGATTGTAGCCACTTTATCAGATTGTCTCTATGAGACAGGAGGACAAGATACAAAATGTCTACTAAACATACATTTATTTGCTAGAAAAAAGCCTTATAATATCCAATATTCTTTTCATTTGCTTGTTTTCTCCTATATGTTATTAGATCAAGATAAGGCTTTAAAATCCAGGCATTCCCTTATGGAAGGATGAGAAATGCACATTCATTTTTCTTTTATAATGTTCTGTTAACTAGACATCCCTTCTTTTTTTCACACTGCAGTACCTATATTTCTTACAACTGAAGGAGAAAAAGGGAAAAAGAGAAAAAAAAAACAGGAACACCTGTTTACAATAGTATCGCCATTATACTTAAAAACAAATGAGAAAACTTTATAGCAGGCAAAAATTAGTACAAGTAAGAAAAAACTTGTTCTACTTGCAGTTTACTTTCTCCCTCCTGTCCCCCCCCCCCAATATTTTTTCAGAACATTAATGACATGAAGTAGGGCATATGTTTTTGTGTCTCCCCCAAATTCAAGTCCAATATTTCCAGATGGTTTTTTTCAGTCATATTTCACAATTATAATTATTGCTTTGAAACTCCATACTTGTCAATTTCCAAGTTACTGGTTTTATTCCTGTTGATCTCCATCTCCCAAATCCTCTCTGTTTCACTTCTAATGTACTCTAGATTCTCCTAGTCAACTCTCATGCTCCTTTCCTTCTCTCCAGAATTTTAGCTGAAACACTGAAAAATATTTAATTGGCACAGTCTCTCTGTGGTCTTTATTACCAGACAAACAAGAAGCAGAATCATGTTCTGTTTCACAGCTCACTTTTTGCTGGACAACCTTTTGCGTTTTCTCCTTAGAATGTACTTCTTCAAAAATTATTTTACCCCTCCAGGGAAGAATATTTTAAAGATAGCTGGGTACAGCAGTTTGACTCTCACACCTCCTTCTCAACATTCCCTGAATAGTGGAAAAAAATCACTCTTCTGCCTGGTGTACAATAAGTAATTCTCCACAAACATTCTCCTATCTCCCACTTTTAGCATTTTGTCCTTCTGCCACAGTTGTCAGAATGAACTCCTTCTGCTGGTAGGATTGCATCTTTACTATTAATGGTCTAGGTTGCTTTCTCATAGCCAGGTTTGGAGCATACACACAATGTGCCCTTTCAATTAACAACTCCTGCAGTGGAATACCAATCCAGTTAGTTATTTCTGCTTACACAAAATTAATACAGTCTGCTCCTTCACAACAGAATCCTTTTAATGCATACTCCTAAGTACTTCATTTTATTGTCACCACTTTAACTTTATCACACTCCCTAGCTATATTTTCAGAAGAAATTTCTATTTTCTCTAATAACTCCCAAATAATTTCTACTACGCATTCCTTAAATTCCTCTCTTTTGAACAGATAGGCAGGAAAATGTTAGTGTTTCATTTTTATTTCATTACCCTGAATTATTAAAGTTATTATTGGAGATATAGTTCATTACTCTTTTTTGTATATATCTGTGAGATTATTTACATTTAATAATAATATAGAAAGTGTTGTCATTATGTTAAGACATTATTAGTCCCATCTGTTACATGTAACAGCTTTTTTTAAGTGTCTAGTTCCAGCTTTTGTGATACATGCATACACTGTTTGGCAGGTTGATGTTTTATATAGCTGCTTCTAGTCATATCCAGTTGAACTTTAGTCACATCTTACAAATATGTTTGTTTTAATGAAAACCCTCAAGCAAAAAAAAAAACACAAAAAGCACACCCCAGTGCATCCCTAAAACCTATTAACTTAATGTAAAAACACAAAGCTAAATATAACTTCAAATACTGAAGTTTAACCCTCCTAATAGGAACAACTGTCCCAGTCTGACAGCTACACTTACACACTTAGATTAACCTATAAGGAAGCTTATCCGTGCAAAGATGCATTGTACAGCCTATGCATCTACTAAGTGTTGTCTGTTTTTGTCTTATCTTTATTTCCCTCCCAGTTTGGAAAAACATTTGAATGTTTTCAGAAAACATTATTTCCTAGCCATTGAAAAAAAGAAGTGTACTACCTCTTATCAGATTGGTTTCATGGAGACAGGAGAACCAGATATACAGTTGCATCTACAAGCACTCATGTATTTGTTACAGGAAAACCCTTTATTATATGGTCTTCTTTTTTACTTACTTTCCCTTAAAACTGGTTACTAGATCAAGCCAGGGACCTTAATCCAGTCATTTCCCCTATGCAAGACTAAGAAAAAGCATTGAAATATTTCTTGTATCATGCTCTTTGGACCAGACTTTTTCTTCTTTTTTTTAAAAAACTACAGTGTCTACATTTCTTAAAACTGAACAATGAGAAAGAAAGAAGAAGGAAAAACAACATGTGTACATGCTTCTTTGTGAGAGGGCATGGCCAGGATGCTGACAGGCTAGCAACAGTTTTTTGTGCTCTGCTATCTTATTTAATTTCTAACAAGAAATTATATTTCTAAGTTATCTTATTTGGTCTTTTTGACTAAAAACTACTACCTTGAGTTGTTTAGAAAGATAATATCAACAGAATATTTATATATATTTTAATTTTCCTATCAAACTTCTGCTCAAAGAATTTTTCACCTGGAAAACAAAATGAGTCACAATAAGGCAAATTTTCAGGACTCATCTATGAGAAAAGATTTTCAGACTGTCTTAATCAACTTTCAAGAACTATCACTAAAAATGGATAAAACAGATAAACTGGACAAGTATAAAGAAAAACGTTCTAAACAAATAAAACAAATACAAGAGTCTCTCAACCAGCAGCATATTCAAATACAGAGGATGGAAATTGCTTTAAATGACATGGAAGGGAGATTAACAAAAGAAGAAAACAACAGTGAATACCTACTGAAACAAAATAATTTACTGTTGATCAAAATTGATGACTTGGAAAATAGATCTCGGAGAAATAAAGTGCACTCACCATAAATGTAGATGCTAGAGTGTGTTCACTGCTGCAGTTCTAACCATTGGGGTTATCCATGCTGTGGTAGCCCTTAGTCAGTCCGAATACCAGAGTCAAGGTTTTGTGCGTCGGCTGCTGTCACTTGCTGGCTGACGTCAGGTAATCTGAGCTATAAAGGAAAGCAGGGGATGCCATTACCTCAGTTTTTCTTGCCTTAACTAACCAAAGTAGTAAAATTTTAATAATTATTAGTAGTCCCGGGGTCAGACACCCCCATAGAAATGTGTCTCTCTAAGGAAAGCAGAAATCATGGGGAAAGAGGGAGGGAAAGCATGACTGCAGCAGTGAACACAATTGAACATCTACATTTGTGATGATTGTACAAAACTGTACTATGTTCTTCATGTTTCACTGCTGCAGTCCTAACCATTGGGAAGATTCCCAAAGCTGAGGCGAAGGGTAGAAGGTTAATAAAAACTTAATGTTTGGTGAAGGTGCGGACAGAAGTCCATGTGGCAGCTTTCAGGATGTCCTTGGTAAGGACCCCTCTAAGGAATGCTGTGGAAGTAGAGGCTGCCCTACTGGAATGGGTTCTGGTGGTCCTAGGGAGTGGTTTTCCATGCAAAGAGTAGCAGAATTGGATGCAGTGTGCTATCCATTTGGAAATGGTCTGTTTGGATATTGGTTTTCCCTCTAGCTCTGTTTTAAAGCTGACCAAGAGCTGGTCAATTTTCCTGAAGGTCTTTGTACAATCCAGATAAAATCTGAGTTGCCTGTGTACATCTAAAGAATGCAGTATCCTTTCCTCCTTGTTCTGAGGGTTAGGGAAGATGGTGGGCAGGTGGATGGCCTGGTCGTGGGTAACATCCAAAATCACCTTTGACATGGAGGGATTGGTTCTCAGGGAGACCCTATCTGCATGGAAGATGATAAATGACTCAATGGCCATTAAGGCTTGAAGCTCTGACACTCTCCTGGCTTAAGTAATAGCCAGGAGAAAGGTAGTCTTCCAAGAGAGGTACTTTAGTACCGAGGATGCTGCAGGCTCGAAGGGAGGCAAAGTAACCTTTTCTAAAACATAGTTCACGTCCCAGGCTGGGGTGGGCTGTCTTCTGGGAGGCCTGATATTAGAGGCTCCTCTAAGAAATTGTTTGATAAGAGGGCGGGAGAACAATGGCTGTTCTGTATCAAAGTGTGCCAAGATGGCAGAGGCATGGATTTTTATGGAGGAAAAGGTGAGACCCTTATTAAGGAGCTCAGCAAGATAATCTAGAATAAGAGGAATGGAGGGCAGATGTACATCTGCCCCCTTGGACTGGCTTCCAGTTGCAGAATTTTTTCCATTTTCCAGAGTAAGATTTTCTGGTGCTGGGCCTTTTGGCTTCTGTGATGATGTCAAGGACTTGCTTGCTTAGCATAGATGCCTTGTTGGTTTTGGTATAATAAGCCATGCTGAAAGCTTGTGTGTGAAGGTCTGGGTGCAGCACTGTCCCCCCCGGAATAGCAGGTGAGGTCTCAGAGGTAGCTGCCGGGGGGGGGGGCAGGGGAGATGGGCTGTGCAGCAGTGGGTACCAGTGCTGTCTGGGCCAATCTGGGGCAATGAGTACTGCTCTTGGTTTTTCCTCCCTTATCGTGATTAATACTTTTGGAATGAGAGGTAGAGGTGGGAATGCATACACAAAGAGGGTATTCCAAGGGAAGGTCAGGGTATCGAAATTCCAGGCCAGGTGATGGTACTCCCTGGTGCAGAATTTCTGTACCTGGTGATTTAAATGAGAAGCAAACTGGTCCACCTGGAGGGGTCCCCCATGTGTGGGTAATTTGCAGGAAAATGTCTATGTGGATTTGCCATTGGTGTGGGTCCAGCAGGTTTCTGCTTAGGTGGTCTGCCAGGGTGTTGTTGATGCCCGGTAGGTATTGGGCTATAAGATGTAGTTCCATGGATGAGGCTGCTAGCCACAGGCTCATGGCTAGTCTGCACAGGGGGTACGATTGAGTCCCTCCCTGTTTGTTAATGTACCACATGACTGTGGTGTTGAGCTAGGGTTTGAAGGATGCCAGAGAGTTTTGTACTGCTATCATTACCTTTTGGTTGATGTGCAAGGGTAATATTTGTGCATGCCAGAGACCTTGGGTGGATCTGCCTTCTAGTTGGACCCCTCCCCCCAGGCTATATCCGAAGCATCTGTAGTTATGGTCTGGTCTGATGGATGAATGGAAGTCCCTTGTTTAGAGCAGAGGCCTGGGCCCACCAGTGGAACTCGGATCTTATGCAAGGGATCACAGCTAGGGAGGTGTCCAGATGTTGTGAGTGTTGACACCATAGGTTCTTTAGGTACCACTGAATCTTCATGTCTAGTCTGGCCAGAGGTACCAGGAGGATGCATGAGGCCATGTACCCTAGAGCTTGTAGGAACTTCTTGGTAGAAAGCTGGGATTGGGAGGCCAGAGTAGTGAAGTATTTTGGTAGGAAACTTTGTTTTTCTGGGGACAGAAAGGCCATTTGCTGTTCTGTGTCCAGTAAGGCTCCCAGAAATATGATTTTCCTGGTAGGTGTCTGTTTTGATTTTCTTTTGTTCATAGTGAACCCAGAGAGAGGAGTATGTTTTTTTACAAATGAGAGGTGCTGCAGGAGCAGTTCCTTAGACTGCCTGGATGAGACCGTTGTCCAGGTAAGGGTAAATCTGTAGAATGTTTTGCCTGCAAAAGGCAATGGTAGGAGCTAGACATTTGGCGAATACCCTGAGAGCAGTAGATAAGCCAAAAGGGCAAAGCAGAGAATTGAAAGTGTAATGATCCTGCTCTGAAGCGCAAGAATTTTCTGCATGAATCCCTTACTGGGATGTGCAGGTAAGCATCCTTTAGGTCTAAGGTGACCATCCAAGCTTTGTTTGGCAGCATTGGTAGAAGCTGTTGCAAGGTAAGCATTTTGAATTTTCGGATTACCAGGAAGGTATTGAAAGAGGATAGGTCCAGGATGGGACGCCAAGTCCCCTCTTTCCTGGGAACAAGGAATAGTCTGGAATAGAATCCTTTTGCAACTTCTTCTGGAGGTACAAATTCTACTGCCCCTAGGGATACTAGGTTTTGCACTTGTTTTAGTGCTTCTGCCCACTGGTTTGGAGTTAGGTCTGGGTACCCTCTTGGAGGTGGTAGTTTTTGAAAATTTAATTTGTACCCCTGAGCAATGATTTTAAGACCTACTGATCTTTTGTTATAGAGTTCCAATGTTCTTTGCATAGAGATAACCTTCCTCCTAGCTTTTGGTGTGGTGGAGGCAGGCAGAGATGGGAAAGGTAGTCATTTAGAGTTTTTTCCATATAGGGTTGCTTCTGAACTCCCTGCTCTAGTGTTTGAGGGGGGCCACTGTTTTGTTCTTTGCTGGCCCTGAGTTTGAGTCCTGGTGGGTCTGCCTGTTTGGTGCAGGAAAGGACCAGTTTTTAGAGGGAAAATTTCTGCTGAATCTAGGAGGTTGTACTTGAAGAAAATCTTTAACAGTCTGCATCAATTTTGCTTTGTCTTCCATCTTTTTAAGTACCTTTTCAGTTTTCTGTCTGAACAGGCGGTCTTTGTCAAGAGGTGCAACCATGATTTTAGCTTTGACATAATCAGGGAGAGGTGCTAGAAGCTTCTAGGGAGTTAAATCCACAGTGCAAGGAGTGCTTTGCCACCTGAGATGAAGAGTCCAGTAATTTTGCTATCTCTTTATTGTTGGCAAAATCTGGAAAAGCAGAAATTTTCTGTTTCAAAAGTTCCAAAGTGTGCTGTTGATATTTTAACATATGGAACTGACAGTTGAGACCCCTTATAGTTAAAGTTGCAGAGGTATATACTTTTTTTACCCCATGTGTCCAGACCCCTGGATTCTTTGTCTGAGGGAGTAGGATTCTTTGCAGAGGTAGCCTTAACTCCCTAAGGTCCCCGAGTAATTACATCTGGATCTGCTACAGAATTTCTGTAGAGGAATCTGCGAGTCAGGTACCCTGTAGCACCGGTCAGGTTTTCTGGGGGCATGTGAAAGGGTGTCAGGGGTAAGGCTGGATTCTTGGTAAACATCACCTACCACCCCCAAGATGGGTGGGATGCCCAGAGGCCTGTGCTGGGGTAGGTCCAGAAACTCTTAGTCTTTTCTTGGATTGAGGGAAATCCCTTGATTCCTAATGGTAGTGTTCCTCGAGGGTGTGGAGGGTTTCCCCAAAGGAAAAGTCCTCCAGAGCTGATGCAGAAAGAATAGATTCTTCTGCGTCTGAGTCTTCATAGGCAGTAAGAGGATTTTCCACTTCAAAAACAGAGGAGTCAGATCCCTCTGAGTCTAAATACAACTGGATGTCTGGAGAATGTTCCCTTCTCCTTTTGGCAGGTGTGGCCTAATTACCCCGGATGAAAGTGATGTGATCTTCCGCCATTTTAAGCATTCTAGTTTGAGGAGGGGGAGGAGTAGTGGAATGGAGAGTTTTTGCTGTTTTCTTTGCAGTAGCTCTAAGTCTGGCTTGAAGAGAACCCCTCGGTGCTATAGGTGTGTTACTCGGAAGAGAGGGTGAAGGCCTTGAAGTGAATTCCGAAGGGTGAGCGGTGTCCTCAGAAGCCGGTGCCTGCATAGCGGCTCCAGACCCAACCGAGGCAGAGACAGCCGAAGGCTTGTTAGACAATGCAGTTTTCTGCAACATACAGGACTCCGAAAGGGTCTCAGTAGAGGCCTGCAAAGTAATCGAGTTGGGCATCAGGGGATGCAGAGGCTCCTCAATGAATCCTGAAGAACTGACGACCCTTTTAGCGGTGTTGTTGTCAGAAGGCTTGGCCTTATGCATTTGGTCTCGATCCTTATCTTTACTTTTTTTTGGAAGATCTGCGGTTTGCTGACTGATGGACGCCGTATCAGTAATCGGAGGAGGAAGACAAAAACAGCTGGCTACACACAGAGCGTAACAACGAATAGTTCTATCATTAAAGAGGGCACAAAACCGACAGCGGGGTACGTCGTGATCTGGGCCTAAGCAAGTGACAAGTAAGAATAGAAGTCTTGGTGTAGTATTTGCTTTCAAGTGGTGAGACAGTTTTTGACTTTTTCGGACATGGGTTAGAGCAAGAAAAAGGAAGGATCCCCAACGCGGTACTTAGCTTTAGACTTTTCAGCTGAAGTTCAAAGTCTGGAAACAGCCAACCAGCACTGTTGTGAATTGCTTCTGCTACGGGCTCCATGGCAAGAAAGACTGAGGTAATGCCATCGCCAGCTCTCCTTTATAGCTCAGATGACCTGACATCAGCCAGGAAGCGACAGCAGCCGACACACAAAACCTTGACTCTGGTATTCGGACCAAGTGAGGGCTACCACAGCATGGATAACCCCAATGGTTAGGAATGCAGCAGTGAAACATGAACATCATCCATATCTTTGGTTTACCAGAGAAGATAGAAGGTGAAGATATGAAACTTTTTAACATCCTGGCTTCCTAAAATTATTGATTTACCACAGGCAATGTCATATGAAACTGAAACAGCTCATAGATCTTTATCTGTACCATCTTCATCTAAAAATACTTAATTTCCAAGATCTACCACTGTGAGATTTTTTTCTTCACAGTAAAAAAAAACTGATTCTAAAAATAGCCTGGACAAAATCTCCTATCAAGATGAATGAAAAAATAAGATTTGACAATGACTACTCAAGAGCAGTGATGTCTAACAGAAAAAGCTTTCTTCCTCTAGTAAAAGAACTGAAAGAGACAGATAAAAGTCCACCTGTTATTTCTAGCCAGACTTAAAATATGTCTGTCAGATGAAATTAAAACCTTTGATGAACTTGCTAATGCTATAACATATTTAAAAAACAGAAGATAAAACAGCTCCTTGAAAAGACAGGCTTAGGGAAACAATTGGAAAACTAATGAAGGAAAGAATAAATTAAAAGAAAAATGACATTTTATGTACACACTAATATTACTTTGGCTTACAAGTTTATCAGTTTAATATTAAATTACTAATGATCCTTTCTTAACTTACAAGTCAAAAAAGGAGGCTTGGATGCATTCTTAAATAAAAGTAAATATTATTTCATTAAATCTATTTTTGTATTTTTCAATTCTTAACCATTTTCAAAACACTCTACTGTGTCTCCCTTTTAGTACTTTGTCCTTCTCCCACAGTTTTGTTGGAATCAACTCTTTCTGCTGGTAGGATTTCATCTTCACTATTAAAGGTCTAGGTTGCTTTCTAATGGCCAAGTTGAGCATGCATGTGATGTGCCCTTTCAATTAACAGCTTCTGCTGTAGAATACCAGTCCAGTTTATTTTTATTTTCATAAACTTAATACAGTCTATTCCTTCCAGGTTCTCTAGTACAGCAGAAAATCTCAGGATTTCCCTAAGCGCTCTAATTCTATTTTTGGAAATATCTCTTCTTGAGCAGTCTCATACTCATCCACCTCTAATTTTTGCAGTTTTATCACCTCATATGAATATGTGTTTAAAGCATCTTCTATTTTTCCATACTTTTTATCAGAGTTGATAAACTCCTTCAGTATTTAATTTATTCTAATCTGCTCCGAGCACATTTGCCTTATTTCTTCCTCTAGGTAACTGGAAGTCAAGCCTTTTTTTTCAATTAACATTTTATTAAATTGTCATGTATGAAATAGGCAATCTTACTTTAGTTGAAAACATTATACATCACTTATAATCTACCTAATCATACTCATTTAAGCATATGACTCATTCAAATCCTGCCTCTTAAACCTTATTCCTTATCTGCATATATTATTCCCACAGTTCCCATTTTTCTATGTAGTTTGTACTGTCCCTTTTCTAAAAGATCCCAATTCCAGTTGTTTCATCGCTGTTTCTATATTCACTACTTCTAGTAAAGTTGGTCTAGACTTTCATTTCCGTTTTCTAGTAATTGCTTTTTTGGCAGCCACCATAATTAAATTTAGCTATGTCTAGGCAATTTCAATTCTGTATCATAGCTCAAAAAAATTATCTCCCCAGTCAATCCAATCTGCTCAGCCAACATCTCCAACAGAGCTGTTTACATGGAATCCCTAAAGTCTGACAGCTCAATATACTCCCCAAAATATACGTTCCCAGCCACATCATTCCTGCCCGTCACACCTCCAGCATTTGCTATCTGCCTCAGGAAAAATTCTTTGGAGTCCACTTGGGGTACTAAAATACCTATGTAAACACTTCCAGGCAAAGATCCTAAATCTTCTAGACTTTGTTGCATATTTGGGAGCTAAACATATATACCCCCATTGTTTCTTTGTGAATGGCTTATCCAATCTCCCTTCCCAATCTTTTCTAAGCTCCTCTGATTGATTCTTATAATTATTGTGCAACATTTTATATGCTCTATTAATTATTCCTTTTCTAATGGGGGCTTATGATCTAGATTCTATTACAAACTCTACCAGTGCTGGCCTTTCATTCAGGACCCTGCCTATTTCTTTCTCTTTGCCTATACTCTATCAATCCTTGATAGGGAAGGCAATCTCTAACTTGCACTCCACATAAATTCTTGGCCTCTTCGCATTCTATTACCTTTCTCTTTCTAGTGATTTGCTCCCAATACCTTGGTTCCTTTGCCAGTTTTCGCCAATAAATTTCAGTCCCCTCTTACCTATTATCTGTATCCCTAACCACAGTCATCCCTATCAGCATAAAAACTTTTACCCATTCTCATGCTGGTTTAGTTCTTAGAATACTCCCTATTTTATGAATATAATACTCTGTATGATATTTGTTCTCCCTAAAAGTATGGATCCAAAATCCCAATCTCTCCTAGTTTCTTGAGCTTCTCCCCTGTATCATCATTCCTTTCCACTTTGAATTATAGTTTTCTGCTTGTGCTATGTATAAGAACCTTAAATGTGTTGCTCTAAAATACCACTTCAAATTGGGTAATCCTAGTCCGCCTTGTTCTTCTGGAAGAATCAGCTTATCCCACTTGACACTTGCTGTCTTCCATTCCCAGATAAAATCCTACAACTCTTAATTGGTATCCGCAGCTTCTCCTCGGATTGATAAAAATATGCTTGACCTGTGTATAAGACTGAAGGGACTAAAAACATTTTAATTACTTGTATCTTAGTATCCACATCCATATAACAAAGCTTCAAGTTTCTCAATTTTTGTATTATCTTCTGTTTAGTCTCTTCCCACATATCCTCAGCTGCCACAGCAGAATAATTTCTAATCCATACTCAAATACTTCATTTTATCATGTCACTATCAATACAGATATTGTTGGACCAATTTCTGTGTGGGTAAATAATTTACTGCTATGGCCTTTGTTTTAGCTTCATTAATTTTATATCCCGAGAACATGTGAAACTGTTTTAAAATGTTCCACAACACTGTAATGTCTCTTTCTGGTTTTGTCATGTATAAAATCATATCATCTGCAAATACAGCCAGCTTTTCCAGACTACCATGCCAATTACATCCTTGAATTTCTGAGTCCCTTATTTTCTTTGCCAATGGTTCTAAATATAATGCAAACAAAGGGGAAAGCAGAAAACCCTGTTTGGCTCCTCTACTCAAGCAGAAGTTATCAGTGAGTACCCCACCCAATTTAATTTTCACTTCCAATCCCTGATATATACTCCAAATCACCTTATAATTGTATCAGGGAAAGCAAATGCTTTATTGCTCTGTTCATGTAGTCATAGTCTACTTTTGTCAAATGTTTCTCTGCATCAAGACCCACCAATAACAGTGGTATTTGTTATGCTCTGCTTCCCCCTGAATCATCAATGTTCTGATAATACTGTCAAATGTTTGCCGCCCCTCCACAAAACTACACTGATCCACATCTATCAATTTTGGTATCACTTTTGCCATTCTTTTAGCCATTATAGACAAACACTTTATAATCATGGCTTAGTACTGAAATGGGCCTGTATGAAGCTGGAGCTGATATATCTTTACCCTCTTTTAGGTATTACCATTACCCACCACCTTCTTCCAAGATGGTGGTACTTCTCATCTTAAAATAGTATTAAACAAAATCTTCCAAATCTTTATAATTTTTTTCCCCTCCTAGCTTCCAAATTTCCACAAGAATACCATATATTCCTGGGAACTTTCCTGTGGATTGGTTATACATAGCCATATTTTTCTCACCTCTTTCTAGTCTGTTAGTAATTGAGCCTCATCTAACCTTGGCATATTTAATTCTACCATAAACATTTTCATTTGTATCTTTTCTTGATTTCCATATTTCTCTGCTTCATACAAACGTTCATAAAATATTCAAAACATTTCCAATACTTCTACAGGATCTCTTATCTTCCTTGTTATAAGCTCCATAAGCTTCATGACAGCCCTTTTCACTTTCTGTTGCCTGAGTCATTGTGCTAACAGTTTTTGTGCTCTAGAAATATGATCAAAAACAGTTGTTTAAAAGAAATTTTTCTAAACTGATGCATATTATTGAGGTAATCCCTTATTTTCTGTTTAGCATTCTGCAATTGCTCCTTTTTCTTGTTCTGAGAGATTCCCCCTATTTTGCAATAATTTAACATTTGTCAGTTCCGCTAAATAATTCTTGGTACTTCTAAGCCGTATCTCCCTTTCCTTTATTTCCACCCTAGTTTTAAACTCCACTTTAATTTTATCCCACTTCCTAGCTATATTTTCAGAAGAAATTTCTACCTTCTTTAGTAACTCCTGAATTAATTCCAAAACCCATTCCTCCCTTTCAGCAGATAGGTGAGAAAGCACTAGTGTCTCATTTTTATTTCATTACTTTGCATTTTTATTTCAGTTATTATTGGTGCATGATCTGACATAATTATTGGGTGTGTTTCAAGACCTTCAATTAAATGCACATGTTCCTGGGAGGTATAAATATATATTACATTCTATCTAGCCTAGCTCAGGTTTTGTATCTTGGAGAATAATATGTTCACCTTGAACTCCTAGTACTGAATTCACATCTTCCATGCCAAACATTTTCATAAAATTCTTCAAAAACTACCCTCATTTGTTATACTTCCCCTTCTAGACCTCCCAGATACAGATTCACTGTTGCAAATCAAATTCCAGTTTCCACCTATAAGTAATATCCTTGCTGAAAGCCGATTATTTCTCCCAGAATTTTCTTAAGCTCCATTATAGCAATTTTAGGTGGAATATATATATGCACGCCAGAGTAATCCTCTTCCCTTGCCTGTAGCTCCTTAGTACTATACATCTTCCATTATCTCTTTTACCCTCCTCTATCACTGTTGGAGCTCCTCTTGCAATTAATATCAGTACTCCTCTTTTCCTTTGCCCCAGATTGTCTGCTGAATAACCATCCTGAAAACCTTTCAAATTTACATGTTCAGTTCTTTCTAGGTGCGTCTCCTGCAGCACAGTTATTTGCACTCTACATTTTTAATATATTTCACTGCTCTTTCTTTTTTATATTTATCTACAAGACCATTCAGACTGAAAAACATTACAGAAAGTGTCATTTTCCTACATATTTATTATTACCACCTTTTATGTATAACTGTTTTTTTGTTAAATGTCTAGTTCCAACTTTTGTGTTACATGTATATACTGTTCAGTAGGTTGGTCTTTTATACAACTGTTTCTTGTCATATCCATTTCAGCCTATGCCACTTCTTACAGGTTCATAGGTAGGTACTAGGCTATTGTCCTTAGGGCATAATTAAGCCTAGCCAAAATGTTCTGCTTTTGCTTCCCTCCCAAGTGGTTTTGTTTCCTGCGCCCCTGCCTAGCAGGGCCACAGAAGTGATTCCTGGGGTGAATTTCCTGTTTCCCATCCACTCATCAAGATTCCTCTTGAAGAGTGCTAATGAGGAGCTCTGTCTCACATACATGGGGACCTTATTCCAGAGCAAGCAGAGTCTCTGGGACACAAATCTGTCCCTCCAACAAGTCCTGTTTATTGCTGATGTCAGGTTTATGTCCCTTGAGCATGTAGCTCTGGTGGATTGGGTTTTCCTTAGGTGGAGCATTTCAAGCAATTTGGGGTTTGACATAGCCTTGTATGTCAGGCAGAGATCACCTCTGAGTAGCCGGTACGCGAGTACAGTCTGAGTTTTTTTAGCCTCATGGCATAGGGTATCTGTTTGAGGCCTGTTATGCTCTGTGAGGTAATTCTGAGGCCTCTCCAGTTGTTGTAGATGTCTTGTCAGGTACATCCCAAACAGGGCATTATATTCAATAACGGGTCTAATGAGTGATGAGTAGAGGGGGACAATAACTTCCTTATTCCTAGATGCAAACCCCTTTGTGATAAGGTTGGCCATGTAGAAGGATTTTCTAACCACTTTAGCAATATGGTTGTCGAAGGAGAGGTTATATCCACCTGAGTCCCTAGGTCTCTTATCACACTCTGTGGTAAGTGGGATACCACCTAGATTGTAATTCACAGGTACTTGATTTTTCCCAAAGGGGACGACAATGCACTTTTCGGCATTTAGCTCGAGGCCGTGGTTTTGGCACCATGTATCTGTATCCTGTAAGACTCTTTTGAAGGATGTCTACATCAGTAGGAGTCTCAATTATGGCACCCAGTTTGCAGTCATCTGCGAACTTTGTTAGCCATAGTCACTCCATGTTTGCTTGTACCTCCGAAAAGTAGATACCAAACAGGTGGGGTCCCAGGACCGAGCCCTGTGGTACACCACTAGTCACATGTTTGGAGTCGGATCTAGCGTTTCCTATTCTCACTGAATGGGTTCCATCAGTGAGCCAGTTAGCAAACCATCTTGTAATGTAGGGGTTTATATTTAGGTTGGTGAGTTTGTCTATAATTCTCGAGTGGGGAATGGTACCAAAGGCAAGATCAAGGTATACTGTGTGAACCACCTTTCCCTCATCTATTGCTTTAGTGACCATTTCGAAAAAGTCAGCCAGATTTAGAAGACATGACCTTCCCTTTACGAACACAAACTGGGTGGGGCCTAGGGTTTGTAGGCTCCCAATATCATCATTTATGAGTTCCATGATGATGCACTCCATGGCCTTGCAGAGGAGACTAGTCAGGCTGATGGGGTGGTAATTCCCAGGGTCAGTGGTGGTACCTCCTTTATGGAATTGAATAACTGTTGCCATGCACCACTCTGTGGGCACACAGCCTGAGGTGAAGCTGTGGTTAAACATGGTATTAAGGTGAGGGATTCATTTGTTTTGGAGTTCATGTAGTACGCAGCCTGGGAAGCTGTCTGGTTCCATGGATGCTGCGTTTCTGGCCTTGGAGAGTGCTGTTTTCACCTGGGTGTCTGATTTTAAGGGCAGCACAATCTTCTGGTATGGATATGGGCCCTTTGGGGGGGGGGGTGAGGGTCGGGTGAAGTTTGCACTGAACCTATCTGCCAATATATTGGCGATGTCAGTTGGTTCTGTGAATTTTGAACCATTATGCTGTAGCTCAGAGCATATCTAGGAGTTGTTATTTAGGTTTTTGACATAGTTAAAAAAATGCTTTGTGATGGTCTTTGGTGTCTGTTGCGATTTTTATTTCAAAGCTTGCCTTAGAGGTTTTTATGAGGGTTCTTAGCTTTTGGCTAAGTTTTTGTCAGGGAGCCCCTCCATTCCTGGGTTTTTACTCTTTTTTGCAATAATTTCTTCCTTCTATTATAGAGAATATTTATGGCTGAGGTCCACCAGACTGGTTTCCTCTTTTTGGAGGAGTGGGTCTTGGTCTTGTTTGGGATAGCACGGTCCATGCACTCATGTAAGTGCTTGTAGAGTGCTTTTGTGTAGGATATAGCAGATTCAATCATACTGACTTTCTGCTGGGGAGTAACGAAGTTTGCCACCTCTGTCTTGAGTAGCATAAAGTTCGCCTTGGAGAAGTTTTTCACCATGGTTTCTTTTGGGGCAGGGGGTGAGGGTGGTATGTGGATATCTAGGGTGATGAATTTATGGTCTGATCTGACCAATGAGGAATTTCCACATATGTGCAGCATTTGTCCCCCATGTTGGAGATGACCAGGTCCAGTATATTTTTACCTCTTGTGGGGATGTTAATAAGCTGGTCCAGAGCATTGGAGTTAATGTATTCCAGGAAGCGCTAAGCAAAGGTATTAGTACTTCCGTAGTTTTCCCAGTTGATGTTTAGGTAATTGAAATCACCTAGTATAAGGGTGTTCGGTTGGACTCTCATATTTTCCAGTATCTCGAGGAAAGAGGAGTGAGTGTCTTGGGGCAGGGAAGGTAATCTGTAACAAGCTACAATCTGGATTGCAGTTTTGCCCATTGTCAGTTGCACTTGGACGATCTCCAGGGCATCATGCTTTGCAACCAGTCTGGAAGTGTGGTCTTATATAACGTTTTGTTTTTTGAAAGCTCTCAAACAGAACAAACAACCCTCCAAACCCCCTACAACCTATCAACTTAATAACACACAGAACTATGTACATCTTCAAATATTGAAGTTTTTGCTTCCTAATAAGAACGAAAATTCTAAGCTGATAGACACAGACAGGCTAAAGTTATCCAAAAAGGAAGTATAGTCATGCTAAGATGCATGGTACAGCCTGTGCTATTATCAAGCACTATTTAAATTTGTTTATCTTTATAGCTCTCCCAGCTGAGAAAACAACTGAATGCTTTCAGTAAACATTTTCTCCAAGCTGTTTCTCTTTATCAAATTGCCTTCTAGTGACATGAAAATCAGACACAAAACTGCTAAGGTTGCATTCTTTACCAAGGAAAAGCCTTATAATATTCAATATTCTTTTTCATTACATGCTTTAAACTTGTTACTGGAGAACATCTAGGGTCTTAACCCAATAATTTCCCTATGCAAGCATGGGAAAAAGCACACTGATTTTTCCTTTATCCTGCCTCCCCCACTTCTCCTCTCTCCTCCCTTTTTTACACTGCAGTTGCCTACATTTCTTAAAAGTGAAGAAAAAGAAAGAAGGGAGAAACGAAAAAAAAAGCACCTATTTATATTAGTATCCCTACTGCATTTAAAAAAACTTAGAAAACTTTACTTCAAGTTTAATTGGTTTTGTCTTGACCTTAAAAGCCCTCCCAGCTGGGAAAAAGTACAGTTTTGTACCTACCATAAATGTAGATGTTCGAAGATCCACATTGCTGCAGTCCTTACATATGGGTAGTCCGCTGTCCTCGGTCGGCCCGAATACCAAAGTATTAGGCTGACGTCGGTCATGGCGCTCAGATCTGACATCAGAGCGTCAGGGTATAAAAGCGCATGACCGACGTCATATCCTCAGTCTTTTCTTGCCCCAGATGTCAGAAGGCCCTAAAAAGAAAGGCCACAGCCCAAAAACAGGATACCTCCCAAAAACATGCCCAACAACAACCATCACCCAAACCATATAACCATGCCAAACTACAGAGGGGAAGGAGGGAGGGTAAATTGAACTGCAGCAATGTGGATCTTCGAACATCTACATTTATGGTAGGTACAAAACTGTACTATGTTCTTCATCTCACATTGCTGCAGTCCTTACATATGGGTAGAATCCCAAAGCAGAGGTAAAGGGAGGATGGCAAAATCATAAAGCATTAGGGGCTGCTAAAATGCCCTGTAATATTGCAGTGGCAAATCCAGCCCTAGACTTAGAATAAAGAGGAAGGTGGTAATGCTTGGAAAAAGTATGTACTGAACTCCAAGTGGCTGCTTCCAAAATATCTTTTGTAGCTACCCCCCTTAGAAAGGCAGTAGAAGTGGCAGTAGCTCTAGTGGAATGAGGTCTGATTCCAGCCGGAATCTCCTTACCATGATGGGAATAACAGAAAGAAATACAAAACCCAATCCATTTAGAAATAGTTTGATGTTCTTCATCTCACATTGCTGCAGTCCTAACACTTGGGTAGTCCGCTGTCCCTCGGTCGGCCCGAATATCAGAGTATAAGGCTGACGTCGGTCAAGGCGCATTTGACTGACATCAGAACGTCAGGGTACAAATGCGCATGACCGACGTCATATCCTCAGTCTTTTTTGCCGCATGGTCCGATGCAGAAGCAGTGTTGCAAGTGCCGTTCGGCGTTCTGAAATTTTTCGAATTCGGAGTTTCAGACCAAGTCAGAGTTGGTTAAGTACCCCGTTGGGGAATATTTTGTTTTTTTCTTGCCTCAGTGGTTTACCGGATGTCAGAAAAAGTGAATAACTGTATTTCTTGTGGGAAACAGATACCGCATAGGGATTATCATAATTTGTGTATACCTTGTTTGGGACCTGAGCACGACGTTGTTGGGTGTCGCTTTTGTGCTAGGTTCAATAAACGCACTATAAAGCGAAGGTTGGATTGTGCCAGGTTGGTCTTTGGGAAGCGGTGCAATTACAATATGCCGTCGGATGCTCCGACGCCGGCTTCCTCAAAGAAGCGCAAGAACAAGGCAGTTAAACCTAGGTTAGAGGAGTCGTCCGAACCGGACGCCGGTTCTTTAGAGGAGTCAGTGGAACCGGTGGTTCCGAAGGAGGCCTCTCTGGAGTCCCAGGGAGAAACTTTGATTTTACAGGATGTGGCCTCCCAGGAGGCAGGTCAGGCTGTAGGGGCTTCTCAGATATCTGTACTCCCCTCCCTTCCTAAGGTGTCTAGGCCCTCTCTTTCTGCTTCTAAGGCTTCTCCTAGAGGCAGGTCTAGTTTAGCTTCTGTGGGTGTCACTCCTAGTTCTTCAGGTTCTGTGCCCAAGAAGCACATGCTTAAAATGGCAGAAGATTTAATTACTTTAATTAGAGGCTCTATGCCCCCTCCTGATAAGAGGCCTAGGATGGAACCAGCGTTGGGGGATTATGAGCAGGCTTCGGATGTGTCTGAGTCTTCGGCTGAAGACTTGCAGGAGTATTCTCATTATTCTGATTCTGATGTGGATGATTCTACTCCTTCTGCTTCTCCTCCTGAGGATTTTTCTTTTTCAGAGACCCTTCACTCCATGAGAGAGCATTTTAAATGGGAAGGTCAGGACTTTTCTGATTCCAGGAAAAGGCTTAGGGAATTTTTGTTTTTACCCCAGCATAGGCCTTTGGCTATACCTCCTGTTCTGAATGTGGTGGAAGATGTGTTTGCAGAGGCTTCTCTTAATCCTGATTCTTTGCCTCCTGCTCCTGTTAAACCAGATAGGTATTACCGGGTGCCTGAAGCTCATAAGTATCTTTTTAAGAGTCCTAGGGCAGACCCAGAAACTGTTAGCCAGGGGCCTAAGGGTGTTAAGGCTTCTATTGTCAAGAATCCGGTTCCTGCAGATAAAGAGGCCAGGGCCTTGGATAGATGGGGAAAGAAAGTTTATACTTCTTCCACTCTAGCCATGAGAGCTTTGAATTGCCAGTTTCACATGTTGAAATATCAAAATTATCTCCTTTCACAGTTGAAATCTAAGGTTGATGCTCTGGCGGAAGGTATTGATTGTAAAGAGTTACAAGATTTAGTGCATGTTTCTGAACAGGTGGGTAAGCATTCTTTGCAATGTGGTTTTGATGCTGTACAGGCCTCGTCTAGGGTGGCTGCCACTGGGTCAGTTCTTCGCAGGCATGCCTGGCTGAGGGATCAAAATTTATCTGACCATGTTAAAACTAGGATTTTGGATGCCCCTTTGCAATCTGATGTCTTGTTTGGTTCTCCTGTTGAGGCAGTTTTAAAGAAAATGGAAGACAAGGCTAAATCTATGCAGACTGTTAAAGATTTTTTGCAGGTTCAGCCTCCAAAGTTTAGTAGAAATTGGCCTACTAAGGGGTGGACGTATCCTTCTTATGATTCCCAGTCTAGGGGTAGATCTAGACGTGGCAGGGGCAGAGGTCAGGGCTCTTTCAGGCCTAGAACAGGGAGTTCTCCTGCACAGTCTTCGGGTGAGGGCAGGGGTCAGTCCTTTCGTAAACAGACCCAATGACCTACCTTTTCAGCTGCCAGAACCTTCTCGCCTGGCAGCACCTTTGGGAGGAAGGTTGGCACTTTTCAAAGAAAATTGGAGTTTGATTACCCAAGACAGATGGGTGTTGGATATCATACATCACGGTTACAGGTTTTATTTCCATACCTTGCCTCCTTTCAAAGGCATGACATTCCTCCTCAACAAAGAATAGAGGCTCACAAGCAAATTTCTCTGTTACTCCAAATAGGGGCCATACAGCCGGTTCCTATGCCAGAAAGGGGCCTAGGATTTTATTCTCGCCTGTTCCTTGTACCAAAAAAGGGGAACACGTGGAGACCAATTTTGGATTTATCTATCCTCAACACTTATCTGGACATTCCCAAGTTCAAAATGTTGACGTTGCAACAGCTTTTACCTCTGCTGGGCAAGGATCACTGGATGGTAACTTTGGATCTCAAGGAGGCTTACCTTCATGTTCCTATCAGGCTAAGTTGCAGGAAGTATCTGCGTTTTCGGACTGGGACTTCTCACTATCAGTTCTCTGCATTGCCCTTTGGCTTATCTACTGCGCCCAGAGTATTTACGAAAGTTCTGGCTCCAGTGATAGCTTTCTTCAGGCTGAAAGGAATACAAATCTATCCTTATTTGGACAATTGCCTGATTCTGGCTCAAGGAAGGGAAGAGCTTCTTCGTCATTTGGAATATGTGATAGCAGTGCTAAGATGCCTGGGGTATTCTGTGAACGAAATAAAGTCCAGTCTAGTACCCTCTCAAGGCATGTGCTTTCTGGGTGTAAGACTGAATACAGCATCCCAGATGGCCTTTCTAACCCCGGACAAACAAAAGAATCTTTCCCTTTACTTCCATCATCTATCTCTTCAGTCCGGGCTGACTGCAAGGACAGTCCTTCAAGCCTTAGGGTTCATGGCATCTTGTATTCTGGTGCTTCCCAATGCCAAACTGCATATGAGGAAGTTGCAATGGTATCTCAAAATGTATGGACACAGCACTGCCAGGATCTGGACACTGTCATTCAAATAATACCTTGCATTCAAAAGGAATTTTTGTGGTGGGCTCAGGAATGTCACCTAAACAAGGGACTCTCTGTGACCCGCCAGAGGCGAGTCAAATTTTAACGACAGATGCCTCGGACAAAGCTTGGGGAGCTCATCTAAACGGAAAGTGGATACAAGACAAGTGGCCTGTCAGACTGCAGCATCTACATATCAACTTGAAGGAGATGTTAGCAGTCCAGTTTGCATTAATAGCTTTCAAGGATTTACTTCTTCCAGGGCAGGTGTTGATTCTAACAGACAACACAACTGTCATGTGGTACATCAACAAGCAAGGGGGAACACATTCTTATCCTCTATGCAGGCAAGCAATGATTTTGTGGGAGACTGCTCTCAGTTTACAACTAAGTCTTCAGGCAAGGTAGTTTACAACTAAGTCTTCAGGCAAGGTTTCTGCCGGGAGCACAGAACTCCTTAGCAGATGTGTTAAGCAGACAAATCATGGATCCCCACGAGTGGAAACTGGATCTTCATGTATTTCAGAAATTGACAGTGTCCTGGGGAACTCCAGACATAGATCTGTTCGCTTCTCCACTAAACCACCAGCTGCCAAAGTTTTGCACAAAGAGGTTTCATCCCACAGCTTGGAAAGTGGATGCTCTTTCTTTCAGTTGGAAAAATCTTCATGTGTATGCCTTTCCACCTCTGCCTCTCCTCCCAAAGGTACTTCTGAAGGTCAGACAGGACAA
The DNA here is from genome assembly GCF_019279795.1 of Protopterus annectens. NCBI lineage: Eukaryota > Metazoa > Chordata > Ceratodontiformes > Protopteridae > Protopterus > Protopterus annectens. The sequence goes on along the minus strand of NC_056728.1, from coordinate 230,851,128 downwards.
GCCAAGGATGATTTTGATAGCTCCAGATTGGCCTCGACAGCACTGGTACCCATTACTGAGAAGTCTAGTACGGAAGCCTCCATGGCCTTTGCCTTTGATTCCACATCTGTTGTCCCAGGAGGACAGTCATTTGCTCAATGTCAAACTTCACTCTCTTCACCTAACAGCCTGGCATATTCTGTTTTAAACCATGGAGGGTCTCAACTTCCACAACAAGTTTTGAATGTGATTTTGGAAGCTAGAAGGCCTAGTACAAGGAAAAAGTGTACGCAGATAAATGGAAGAGATTTTTGTTTTGGAGTGCAGCTAAGGATTTGGATGTTTCTGAGCCTGATTTAAGTGTGGCTCTTCAATATCTTACTGAGTTGTTAGACAAAGGTTTGTCCTTCTCTTCTATTAAGATTCATGCTGCAGCAATTTCAGCTCACTACGACTGTGACCCACCATTGTTTTCTCATCCTTTGTTCAAGCAATTTCTTAGAGGGGCAAAGAATATAAGACCCCCACGAAGGGCTCCTACTCCTGCTTGGGATCTCAATTTTGTGTTGGAGAAACTCACTCTACAACCTTTTGAGCCTGCAGCTACTGCTGAGTTGAAATATTTGTCATGGAAGACTGCTTTTTGTTGGCCATTACCTCTGCAAGAAGGGTTTCTGAATTGCAGGCCCTTATGGCAGTTGAGCCTTTCTTAATTTTCCATAAGGATAGGGTATCTTTACGTACTAATCCTTCCTTTATGCCTAAAGTGGTTTCTAGTGTGGCTTTAAACCAAACTATTCATTTGCCTACTTTTTATGCAAATCCCCAAACTAAAGGGGAAAAGATTTTGCACACTTTAGATGTACACAGGCAGTTGCGATATTATTTGGACAGAACTAAAGGGTTCAGACAATCTCAGCAGTTATTAGTTTCTTTTGCTTTGTGCTCTCAGGGCAAGCCCGTGTCAAAACAAACTATTTCTAAGTGGATTGGATTTTGCATTGCTTTCTGTTATTCCCATCATGGCAAAGAGATTCCAGCTGGGATTAGGCCTCATTCCACTAGGGCTACTGCCACTTCAACAGCTTTTTGAGGGGTGGCAACTAAGGATATTCTGGAGGCAGCCACTTGGAGTTCAGTGCATACCTTCTCTAGGCATTACCACCTTCCACTGTACTCTAAATCCAGGGCTGGTTTTGCCACTGCTGTGTTGCAGGGCATTTTGGCAGCTCCTGCTTCATTATAGTTTAGCCATCCTCCCTTACCTCTGCTTTGGGATTCTACCCAAGTGTTAGGACTGCAGCAATGTGAGATGAAGAACATAGTACAGTTTTGTACCTACCATAAATGTAGATGTTCGAAGATCCACATTGCTGCAGTCCAATTTACCCTCCCTCCTTCCCCTCTGTAGTTTGAGGTGGTTGTGTGGGTTGGGTTATCCATCTGAGATATATTGTGTATATTGTATATATTGTATATATTGTACATATTTTTGGTGTTAGGCTGGTTGGTTGTTTAGTTGTTGTCTATGGGTTTTGACCTTTCTTTTAGGGTCTTCTGACATCTGGGGCAAGAAAAGACTGAGGATATGACGTCGGTCATGCGCATTTGTACCCTGACGTTCTGATGTCAGTCAAATGCGCCTTGACCGACGTCAGCCTTATACTCTGATATTCGGGCCGACCGAGGGACAGCGGACTACCCAAGTGTTAGGACTGCAGCAATGTGGATCTTCGAACATCTACATTTATGGTAGGTACAAAACTGTACTTTTTGAAACAGGTTTTCCCTGAGAACCCAAAGCAAAAGAAACAAACAACTGCTGAGACTGCCTGAACCCCTTGGTTCTGCTCAAATAATAACGTAACTGCCTGTGAATATCCAAAGTATGCAAAATAGTCTCCCCTTTATTTTGGGGGTTTGCATAAAAAGTAGGCAAATGAATAGTTTGGTTCAAGGCCACACTAGAAACCACTTTAGGCATAAAGGAAGGATTAGTACGCAAAGATACCCTATCCTTATGAAAAATCAGGAAAGGTTCCACTGCCATAAGGGCCTGTAATTCAGAAACCCTTCTTGCAGAGGTAATGGCCAACAAAAAAGCAGTCTTCCATGATAAATACTTTAACTCGGCAGTAGCTGCAGGCTCAAAAGGTTGTAGAGTAAGCTTTTCCAACACAAAATTGAGATCCCAAGCAGGAGTAGGAGCTCTACGGGGGTCTTATGTTCTTTGCCCTCTAAGAAATTGCTTAAACAAAGGATGGGAAAATAAAGGAGGGTCACAGTCATAGTGAGCAGAAATGGCTGCAGCATGAACCTTTATCGAGGAGAAAGACAAACCCTTGTCCAATAACTCAGTAAGATATTGAAGAGAAACACTTAAATCAGGCTTGGAAACATCAAAGTCCTTCGCTTTGCTCCAAAGAAAAAATCTCCTCCATTTATCAGCGTAAACTTTCCTTGTACTAGGCCTTCTGGCCTCCAAAATAACATTCAAAACTTGTTGTGGAAGCTGAGACCCTCCAGGGTCTTAAACAGAATATGCCAGGCTGTGAGATGCAGAAACTGAATCTTGACATTGAGGAAGTGATTGCCCTCCTGAGACAAAAGATGCGGAATCAAAGGCAGTGGCCATGGAGGCTCCCGTACCAAACTCCTCAGTAGTGGGTACCAGTGCTGTCGAGGCCAATCCGGCGCTATCAGAATCATGGATGGCTTGTCTATTCTGGCCTTCAGGAGTACCTGGGGAATGAGAGGCAGAGGTGGAAAGGCATAGACATGAAGATTGCTCCAACTGAATGATAGAGCATCCACCTTCCAAGCTGTGGGATGAAACATTTTTGTGCAAAACTTTGGCAACTGGTAATTTAGTGGAGAAGCGAACAGATCTATGTCTGGAGTCCCCCATAACACTGTCAACTTTTGAAACACATGAGGATCCAGTTTCCACTCGTGAGGATCCACAATTTGTCTGCTCAACACATCCGCTAAGGAGTTCTGTGCTCCTGGTAGAAACCTTGCCTGAAGATTGAGGTGTAAACTGAGAGCAGTCTCCCACAAAATCATTGCTTGCCTGCAAAGAGGGTACGAATGGGTTCCCCTTGCTTGTTGATGTACCACATGACAGTAGTGTTGTCTGTTTGAATCAGCACCTGTCCTGGGTGAAGTAAATCCTTGAAAGCCATCAATGCAAATTGGACTGCTAACATCTCCTTCAAGTTGATATGCAAATGTTGAAGTCTGACAGGCCACGTGTCTTGCACCCATTTTCCATTGAGGTGTGCTCCCAAGCCTTGTCCGAGGCATCTGTCGTTAGAATCTGACTCGCCTCTGGTCGGGTCACAGAGAGTCCCTTGTTTAGGTGACATTCCTGAGCCCACCACAAAAATTCTTTCTGAATGCAAGGTATTATCTGAATGACAGTGTCTAGATCTTGGCAGTGTTGTGTCCATACATTTTTGAGATACCATTGAAGCTTCCTCATATGCAGTTTGGCATTGGGAAGCACCAGAATACAAGATGCCATGAACCCCAAGGCTTGAAGGACTGTCCTTGCAGTCAGCCTGGACTGTAGAGACATTTGATGGAAATAAAGAGAAAGGCTTCTTTGTTTGTCCGGGGTCAAAAAGGCCATCTGGGAAGCTGTATTCAGTCTCACACCCAGAAAGCACATGTCCTGAGAGGGTACTAGACTGGACTTTGTTTCGTTAACAGAATACCCTAGGCATCTTAACACTACCATCACATACAGTAGATGATGCAGAAGCTCGTCTTTGTGTTGTGCAATAATCAGGCAATCGTCCAAATAAGGATAAATCTGTATTCCTCTTAACCTGAAAAAGGCTATCACTGGAGCCAGAACCTTTGTGAACACTCTGGGCGCAGTAGATAAGCCAAAGGGCAATGCAGAGAACTGATAATGGAAATTTCCAGCCCGAAAACGCAGGTACCTCCTGCAACTGGGCCTGATAGGAACATGAAGATAAGCCTCTATGAGATCCAGAGTTACCATCCAGTGATCTTTTCCCAACAGAGGTAAAAGCTGTTGTAACGTCAGCATTTTGAACTTTGGAATGTCCAGATAAGTGTTGAGGATAGATAAATCCAAAATTGGTCTCCACGTGTTCCCTTTCTTTGGTACTAGAAACAGGCGAGAATAAAATCCTAGTCCCACTTCTGACAGAGGAACTGGCTGTATAGCTCCTATTTGAAGAAGTAAAGAAATCTGCTTGTGAGCCTCTATCCTTTGCCGAGGAGGAACGTCTGGCATGCCTTTGAAAGGAGGCAATGTATGGAAATAGAACTTGTAGCCTCGGTTTATAATGTCCAATACCCATTTGTCCTGGGTGACTAAAAGCCAGTTTTGCTTGAAGATTGCTAACTTTCCTCCCAAAGGAGCTGCCAGGGAAGAAGAATCTGGCAGCTGAAAATGCAGGTCACTGGGCCTGTTTACGAAAGGACTGGCCCCTGCCCTCACCTGCAGAATGTGCAGGTGAACTCCAAGTTCTAGGCCTGAATGTACTGTGAGCTCTGCCCCTGCCACATCTAGATCTACCCCTAGACTGAGAATCAGAAGAAGGGTAGGTCCACCCCTTAGTAGGCCAATTTCTACTAAACTTTGGAGGTTGCACCTGCAAAAAATCTTTAACAGTCTACATGGACTTAGCCTTGTCTTCCATTTTCTTCAAAACCGACTCCACAGGGGGACCAAATAAAACTTCAGACTGTAAAGGGGCATCCAGAATTCTAGTTTTAACATGCTCGGATAAATTCTAATCCTTAAGCCAGGCGTGCCTACGAAGAACTGAACCAGTGGCAGCCACCCTAGAAGAGGCCTGTACAGCATCAAAACCACACTGCAAAGAATGCTTACCCACCTGTTCAGAGACATGTACTAAATCCTGCAATTCTTTACACTCTATGCCCTCTGCCAAAGCATCCACTTTAGATTTTAGCTGAGAAAGGAGGAAATTCTGATATTTCAACATATGAAACTGGCAATTTAAAGCCCTCATTGCTAAAGTAGAAGAGGTATACACCTTCTTACCCCATCTATCCAAAGCTCTAGCTTCCTTATCTAGAGGAACCGGATTCTTTACCACAGAAGCTCTAACACCCTTAGGCCCCTGACTAATAGTTTCTGGGTCCGCCCTAGGACTCTTATACAGATATTTATGAGCCTCAGGCACCCTGTAATACCTGTCCGGTTTAACTGGCAGGAGGCAAAGAATCTGGATTAAGGGAAGCCTCCGAGAAAACATCTTGAACAACATCCAAAACAGGAGGTATAGCCAAGGGTCTATGCTGTGGTAAAAACAAGAATTCCCTAAGCCTCTTCCGTGAATAAGAGAAATCCTGTCCTTCCCACTTAAAATGCTCCCTCATGGAATGCAGAGTTTCTGAAAATGAAAAATCCTCTGGAGGAGAAGCAGAAGGAGTGGACTCCTCTGCATCAGAATCCGAATAAGGGGGAAAATCTTGAATATCTTCAGCAGAAGAGTCTGAGTCATCTGAGGCCTGATCCAAACTTTCCAACTCTGGCTCCACCCTGGGCCTCTTATCAGGAGGGCATAGAACCTCTAATTAAAGTAATCAAATCTTCTGCCATTTTAAGCATGTGCTTTTAGGCACAGACCCTGAAGTACCTGGAGGGACACCAGAGGAAGGCAAAACAGACCTGCCCTTAGAAGAAGCCTTAGAAATAGTAGCAGAAGGCCTAACCACCTTAGGCATAGAAGGGAGAACAGTAACCTGAGAGGCCCCTTCAGCTTGACCTGACTCCTGTGAGGCCACATCCTGCAAAATCAAAGTTTCCCCTGAGACTCAACAGAAACTTCCGCCGGATCCACCTGCTCCACTGTAGTTTCTGCAGGACCGGCGTCCGAAACGGACGAATCAACCTGTCTAGGTTTCAAGGATTTGTCTTTGCGCTTCTTCGGAAGCGGGCGTCGGAGGATCCGACGGCATATTATAATTACACCGCTTACCAAAGACTAACCTAGCACAATCTAACCTTCTTTTTATAGTGCGCTTATTAAACCTAGCACAAAACCGACACCCGACTACGTCGTGGTCCGGTCCCAAACAAGGAATGCAAACAGAGTAATAATCCCTATGCGGTATCTGTTTCCCACAAGAAATACAATTATTCACTTTTTCTGACATCCGGAATTAACAGAGGCAAGAAAAAACAAAAATATTCCCCAACGGGGTACTTAGCCCAACTTGGTTTCGGTCTGAAACTCAGAATACGAAAATGTCAGAACGCCGAACGGCACTTGCAACGCTGCTTCTGCATCGGACCATGCGGCAAAAAAGACTGAGGATATGACGTCGGTCATGCGCTTTTATACCCTGACGCTCTGATGTCAGATCTGAGCGCCATGACCGACGTCAGCCTAATACTTTGGTATTCGGGCCGACCGAGGACAGCGGACTACCCATATGTAAGGACTGCAGCAATGTGAGATGAAGAACATCCTCGGATTGCTTTCAGAGAACATGATCTCCTACCCAATTTCTCTTTTTTTTTTCCCTTTCCCTCAGCCAATCCCCTTCCATCAGACTGTCTCCAGTTTCTCTTTATCAGACTGCTTCCATGGAAACATGAAGACCAGCTGCAGAACTGCTACTAAGTAATACATGCATTTGCCAGAAATAAAAGCCTCATAATATTCTTTTTCATTTACTTAATTAATACAGTCATTTCCCATACAAGAATGAAAAAAGCATATTAATTTTAACTTTGTCATGCCTTTTAGCAAGGCTTTTTACACTGCATTGCCTGCATTTCTCAAAACTGTACAAGAAGAAATGAGAAGAGGGAGAAAAACAAAAACAGCACCTGTTTACAATCCCCATTACACTTAAAAATAATGCGCAAAGAAAACCATAAACCACAAATAGAGTACTATTAAGAAAAGAAAACATTTACTTACAGCTAGCTTTCTCCCCTCTTTTCCCCTCCCCAAAACATTTTTCTGAACATTAATGACATGAAGTAGGGCATGTACTTTAGAGTCCTCCACAAATCCAAGAAATTTTGAAAAAGACCAATATTTCCAGATTTTCTTGTCCTGTCATATTTCACAAATATAATTATTGCATTGTAATCCTACACCGAGTTACTGGTTTTATTACTGTTCTCCATCACCCAAATCCAGTTTCTGCTTCATTTCCAACATACTCTTGACTCTTCTAGTCAACTCTCATGCTCCCTTCCTTCTCTCCAACACTTTCCACTGAAATATTGGAAAAGGTTTCAGAGGTACATTCTCTCTGTGGTCTTTCTTACCAAAAGAACAAGAAGCAGAATCTCCTTCTGTTTCACAGCTCACATTTTGTTGGACAAACGTTTGTATTTCCTCCTTAGCATGCATGCACTTTATCAAAAAATGACTTTGTCCCTCCAGGGAAAAATACTTTAAAGACAGCTGGATACAACAGTTTGAATCTCACACCCACGTCTTGACATTCCCTGAACAGTGGAATTAATTTACTCCTCTTCTGCCTGGTGTGCAGTCAGTAATCATTCTCCACAAACATTCTGCAGTCTCCCACTTTTAGTATTTTGCCCTTTTGCCACAGTTTTGTCAGAATCAACTCCTTCCGGTAGGATTGCATCTTTACTATTAAAGGTTTAGGTTGCTTTTTATAGCTAGGTTTGGAGCATACACACCATGTGTCCTTTCAACTAGGAACTCCTGCTGTGGAATACCAGTCCTGTTGCTAATTTGTGGTTTCATAAAATTAATGCAGTCTGTTCTTGCTGAACAGCTCCATAATTCTTCCCATTCAGTGTTTTCTCCTAATTTTTTGTGACTGATTTTCTCTCAGGTTCTACATATTTATTTTTTTGCCGGCATCCAGGCAGTGCACTTACTCGCCAGGTACTGAGATTTACCCCCAAATTTCCCTGGCTCTCTTTTATGAGTTTCTGTTTTCACACTGTGAGAGCTGAAATTAAGCTACTCCTCAATGTGCAGGTATCTTGGAAGTCCCACTCTAAGTTAGTAGCTCTTAATCTTGGAAGAGGTTGAATTGAGATATTTTCATTAAGCCCTGGGGCTGTCCAATTTGAAAATGCGAGTTCTGGGTAATAACAGGTCAAGACATAAATCAAGTGGGTAACCCTTTCTGAGAACATGGAATGGTATGTCGAAGCACACCTCCGTATCGGAGGGGAACAGCACCCACAGCTTCTGTGGAATGGCAATGAATAGACTACATATATTTGGTGTTCCTAATTCAAATATAGGGGACAAACATGGTTTTAATTTTTGTGGAGTTGGCTTTTGGTAATGTACTGTTGAACCTGTTTCTATGTATAATTCTGTGAATAATCCTAATAACCCCTTTAACCTTTAATACATGGGTGAACAAAGTTTTCTGCTTTTCCAATGAAAATGATCATTCACAAGACAACACCAATTTTAGAAGCTTTAAGGAACTTATTTATGACTTTTACAAAAGCTTTTTAAAATTAAAGGTTTACAAATTGATAATGCCTGTTAAGGGAATGTTTGGCACACAGAACTGTCCCGACAAGGGGTCAGAACTATTATATTCTTAAATGGGCTGGACTCAAATGATCCCACAATCAATGATAATATTAATGTTTGATCAGCACACAACAAAGTATTAGTTTAAGGGTGTGCACACTTATGCAACCAGCGTATTGTACATTTTTTATATTTCCCCTAACAGATTTGTTTGTTTTTCAATTGAATTGTATATGCTATAGGTCACATTAAAGGTGGGAAAAATTTTAAAATTATTTATTGTGGTCTCATTTTTTTATATCACAAAAACCTTGCATTTAACAGGGGTGTGTAAACTTTTTATATCCACTGTACTTCAGGGTTCTAAGACACAATTGCTTGCTATATTTCTAGAAAAGCTTCTGAAACCCATTTTCCAAGACTTTCATTTGATTAAAGATTCACAGGATTTTTTTGAGAGAGATTAACCCCTGATTTATGGAGCATAAGCTCAGGTCTCCCAACAACAGATGCTGTGGATCTTTTTAATTCTATTCCATTGGAGGAAGGACTTTCCCTGTTTTAGGATATTTTAACTGAATGTGATTTTTTGACTAGTGATATTAGACTTTTGCTTCTGGTTCTTGAGAATAACTTTATTCTGAAGGGGAGGTTTTTAAGCAAGTGAAAGGAGTTGGGATGGGGATTGCTTTTGTACCAACCTATGTAAATCCGGTCCTTGTAGCATCACGTCTGGATTTTTTAAATATGCTAGTCTGTACTTAAGATTTTTAGATGACATTTATATTATGGAATGGACCTAATGAAATGGTTAATGAACTCTATTGACTTTTTACAATTTACTTTTAAGTATGATAAGGTTCAGGACTCAAACAATGGTTTTACATATAACATTTACAAAAAAAACCTACATTCAGCAACTCATACTTGCATTTTATGAGTTTCTACCTTTTTACTTTAAAGGACAAAACAGAGTGGCTACAAATACCTCCACTTATAAAGATTTACATATAGAAATGTAAAAAGTGGAAATGATATTTACTGAAAGGGACATACATAAACAATGATTAAAGAAGTTATTAATGGAGTTAAGGATTTATGGGGGATCAAATTTAAGTCCTTGCTAGGGATAGTTTCCTTAGGAATAGAAAAAAGACCCTCAAAGGAAGTTAATAACTCTGGTAAATTTGAAAGAGCTTACGTAGCATTATTTCAAAGACTACTCTCAGGTCATTAAAAAGCATTATTTATGAGAACTGTAAGTCTTTGAAAGGGAATGATGACATTCATAAAACCCTTGGACGTGAATCATAAGTTCATAAGTAGGTACTAGGCTATCGGCACTGGGGCCTATATAAGCCTAGCCAAAAGGGTTCCCTGGCTTTTGCCATCCAGGCAGTGCCGCACGAGTGATCTCCGGGGTGAATTTTCTATTTCCCAACCAGTCGTCAAGGTTTTTTTTTTAAAGAGGGCCAATGAGGAGCTTTGCTTGACATGAATGGGTTGTTTATTCCAAAGTATGGGATATCTCTAAGACAGGAATCTAGCCCTCCAGCATGTTCTGTTTATTGTGGTGACAAGATTTAGGTCCCTGGAGCATGTGGTTCAGACATGTCCAGCAGCTCTGGGTTTGACACAGTTTTGTATTTGTATGTTAGGCAGAGATCATCTCTGACATAGTAGAGATGGAGTTTTTTGAGACTGTCTGCATATGGCATCTGTTTGAGGCCAGTAATCCGCTTAGTAAGATATTTCTGTGGCCTTTCCAATTGTTGTAGGTGTCTTGTGAGATGCATGCCAAATGGGGCATTGTCCTCCATAATGGGTCTGATGAGGGATGAGTAGAGAGGAACAATGACCTCCTTTTTTCTAGAGGAGTACCCTTTTGTAATGAGGTGTGCCACATAGAATGATGTTCTGACTACTGTGGCAATGTGGTTATCAAAGTAGAGATTACTGTCCACCTGTGTCCCGAGGTCTCTTATCACAGTTTCAGTGATTAGTGAGCTAATGCTTATGTGGTAGTTCATGGGTACCGGGTTATTCCCAAAGGGGATGACAATGCACTTCTTGGCATTGAGCTTGATGTCATGACTTTGACACCAAGCATCTGTCTCTGTGATGCCCTTTTGTAGAATGTCTACATCATTAGGTGATTCTATTATGGCTCCCAGTTTGCAGTCATCTGCAAACTTTGTCAGCCAAAGACCTTCTGTGTTGGCCTGCACTTCAAGAAGTAGATGCCGAACAGGAGAGGACCCAGGACCGAACCCTGTGGTACTCCACTCATCACTGGTCTGAGGTCGGACTTGGAGTCGGCTACTTTTACTGTGTGGGTTCTGTCAGTGAGCCAGTTGGCCACCCATCTTGTCACATAGGGATTTATGCCCAATTTAGTGAGTTTATCTATAATTCCAGAGTGGGGGATGTTATCGAAAGCCTTGGCGAGGTCAAGATAGGCTGTGTGCACTATCTTGCCCTCATCTGCGGCTCTAGTGACAGCTTCAAAGAAGTCAATCAGGTTTAGTAGACATGATCTACCTTTTACAAACCCAAACCGAGTGGGGTCCAGGGTTTGGCGGTTACCTTTGTCTTTGTTTATAAGCTCAAAGATGATATGTTCCATGGCCTTGCAGACCAGGCTCGTCAGGCTAAATGGGCGGTAGCTTCATTCCTAAGAATTAATTTTAAAAAACTACTTGAGAGGCCCAAGATCTACATAGGGTGGAAGGGCAAAAAACAGGCAACATCAAAACGTGGGTTCTGTAAGCAGTGCCTATATATTTTGAAATGGAGATCAGTCCTGGGACCTCTACCATTCGGAATCTATTTCTCTGAAGTACAATGAAAAACTAAAGGTCTATGGCTGACAAAGTTTGCTGATGATTGCAAACTGGGAGCGGTCACAATCTCCAAATGATATCAACATCCTACAAGAGGGTCTTACACAAACAAATGACTGGTACCTAAGTCACGGCCTTAAACTCAATGCAAAAAAAAGTATTATCATCCCCTTTGGTAAGGGCGATGTTCCTACTAGCTACCACATCCATAGTAACAACTTAAGTACACACTCAGTGTTGTGAGACCCAGGCACACAGGTTGACGGGAACCTTACCTTTGATCACCATGTCTCCACAGTGATAAGAAGGGCATTCTATATTGCTCATCTCCTAAGTAAGGGCATTCTTCCAGGAAAAAAAGAAGTTATGTTCTTACCATAACGTTCCATGTTAGTTGTCTTCATCTCGCCTTCTTCTTGCTGGATGGGTTCGGAGCCGACCTCGGCTCCGACTCGGCCACTCTAAAAGCTCGAGAGTTGGTTCCACCGGCTCGAGGCTCCCCTTATATCCCACAATGCTAGGCGTGAGTTACCTCAGATCTCGTTTGTAAGCTAGGCCCAGCCTATAATAGTAATAGAATAAATAGTAACAAAGTCCACCTCTATAAATAAGGGAGAAGAGAAGGGTGACCTACATCCTGATCCAGGAAATATGCACGGCAGAGCATATACCTAAAGTACAGAGGTGGTAGAAAGAGAGGTCACAATCACAACTCCTCTAGGTCTGTCCAGGCCAGGGGGTAGGAGGGTGGGACGCAAGAAGAAGGCGAGATGAAGACAACTAACATGGAACGTTATGGTAAGAACATAACTTCTTTATGTTAAGTTGTCTATCTCGCCTTCATTCTTGCTGGATGGGACCGCGTCCCTAGCACCTTGTCCCGGGTGGCCTAACGGAACAGACTCTTGAGAACAGTGGAACCAAAGTTAGCTCTATGCCTAGAAGCTAAATCCAACTTATAATGAGAAATGAAAGTGTGAGGAGTAGCCCAAGTAGCCGCTGCACAAATGGTGTCAATAGGCAGTCTGTCTTGGAAGGCTAAAGAAGTAGCCAAAGCTCTGGTGGAATGGGCCTTAGGTTTATTAGGCAGCTTTTGGTGTCTGATTTCATATACAAGGGAAATCAGAGATGTTAGCCATCTAGATAATGATACCTTTGAAACTGAAAGTCCCTTTCTGCCTTCCGCATAGGAGACAAACAGCTGGTCAGATTTTCTGAATTGTTTTGTTCTATCCAAATAGTACCTCAACTGACGATGAACATCCAGCCAGTGTAATTTTTGTTCAGATCTATTGGAATATTCTGGAAAAAAAACAGGGAGGTCAATGCTTTGATTTAGATTTGACGTCGAGACTACCTTAGGCAAAAAGGACGGGTTCGTTCGTAAGGATACCCTGTCTTTATGAAACAATAGATAAGGAGGTCGACAGCTGAGTGCTTGAAGTTCTGAAACTCTTCTAGCTGAAGTAATAGCTACCAGAAAGAGAGTCTTCCATGATAGCAATTTTAAAGAACATGAGACTGCAGGTTCGAAAGGGGGAAGAATCAAAGAAGTAAGAACTAAATTTAGGTCCCAAGGAGAAGGAGGATTTCTTATAGGAGGTCTGAGAAGAAAAACTCCTTTCAAAAAGGCTTTGCAAAGCTTGTGGGACATTAAGGCAGAATCAGAAATACCCACATGAAAGTTAGAAATAGCTGCCAATTGAACTTTAAGATTAGAGGGAGATGAACCTGCATGGAAGAGTTCAGCTAGAAAATCAAGGACTATTTGGATGGAAGCAGTGAAAGGATCTATGTCCCTTCCTTGAGCCCAATATGTGAAGCGTTTCCACTTACTCAAATAAATCTTCCGAGTGGAAGATTTATGGGAAGCTATCAAAATATCTCGAACGGAGTGAGATAATTGAGGAAGCCTGGCTAAGGTTGGAACTGGAGGAACCAAGCAGTGAGGTTCAGAGAGGGGAGGGAGCGATGCAACTGACCCGACTGATGGATCAAAAGATCTGGAACTAGGTCCAGATGCCAAGGTCGCTCCAATAGAAATTGATGTAGAAAGGGGAACCACACCTGTCGAGGCCAGTAAGGAGCAATGAGGATCAATGAGGCCTTCTGAGCGATAGCTTTCTGTATCACTTGAGAGATTAGAGGAAAGGGAGGAAATGCATACAGAAGTCCCCGGGGCCAAAGTTGGACTAGAGCGTCTCTGCTGGGTTGGCCTGGTAAAGGGAATAGAGTGAAATATTCTCTGCACTTGCTGTTTTGGGGAGTAGCAAAAAGATCGCAGCAAGGCTGACCCCACTTGAGGAAAATATCTCTCAGAACAGAGTCTTTCAGAGACCACTCGTGAGGCATGAGGATAGCTCTGCTCAACTTGTCCGCAATTTGATTGGACTTCCCGGGGATGTGCGTTGCTATCAGAAACCGCTGAGAAGAAATCGCCCATTGCCACAATCTGAGTGCTTCTCGACACAGGGGGTAGGACCTGGTTCCGCCTTGTTTGTTGATGTACCACACTACAGACATATTGTCTGTCTGGATTGCAATCGTTCCCAAGGGAAGAGAGTCTTGAAGGGCTTGCAACGCTAAAAGCACTGCTCTCATCTCCAGAACATTTATGTGCAAGTGGCATTCGTTTGGTTGCCATGTGCCCTGGACCGTCCTGCCCTGATAATGCCCCCCCCACCCGATCAGGGAGGCATCCGTTGTCAGAGTAGCAACCGGAGGGGGTGGAACAAAGGTTCTTCCCAACAAGAGCTGAGGGGAAGACATCCACCACATGAGATGATTTCTGCACGCCTGCGTGATCATAACGGTGTGGGACATTGGGAGCTGCTGGTATGACCATTGTGTAAAGAGCATCCATTGAAGGATCCGCATGTGGAATCTGGCTAATGGAAGCAGAGGTATGGCCGCCATAATTCCCAACACTTTCAGAACTAACCTGGCTTTGATTCTGTTGTTGTTGAAAAGGAGTGAGACCAGTTTGTGTATGTCTGTTATTCTCTGATGTGTTAGTCTCGCAGACATGTCTACTGTGTCTAGATTTGCGCCTATGAAGGTAATAGTACGACAAGGCGACAAAACAGACTTTTCGCAATTTATTGAAATGCCTAACTTTTGACAAATGCGAAAAGTGTAAACCCTGGCCATCAGAAGGAGATGCTTGGTGGGAGCTGTGAGGAGCCAGTCGTCCAAATATGGAAACACCTGGAATCCTTGTCGTCTCAGGTGAGAAGCTACCACTGCCATGCATTTGGTAAACACCCGGGGGGCAGTGGTGAGACCAAGGGCAGGGCCCTGAACTGAAAATGACTGGTTCCCAGCCTGAAGCGGAGGAATCTTCTGGAGCGCCTCTTCATTTTCATGTGATAGTACGCATCCTGAAGGTCTATAGAGCACATCCAGTTTCCTTTTCCCAACAGGGGAAGGATGGATTGCAGCGTGACCATCCGAAATCTTGTTTTCTTGACTGATCTGTTCAAGATACTGAGATCCAAAATTGGTCTCCAGTCCCCTGTTTTCTTTGGAACTAAAAAGAACCTCGAGTAGATTCCGGATCCTTGCTGGTCTGCTGGAACTGGCTGAATTGCTCTTTTTGCAAGCAGTTTTGAAATTTCCAAAACCGCTAGATCCCTTTGAGCGGGTGGAACATCTGGAAGGGATTTTTTTGATTGGTTCGGAATGCGAAGAAAGGGGATAGAATAGCCTTCGGAAATGACGGACTGTACCCATTTGTCTTGAGTCAGGGATAGCCAGGCTTCTGGGTACAGTGACAATCTTCCCCCGACTGCCTCCGAAGGTGGGCAGTCGGGCAACACCTCAGGGATGCTGAAAGGGCTTATCAGAGAAGGCTTCTCGATTGCCCTGGTTCTGCGGAGCCCCCCTGCCTCGAGGGCGACGTCTACCATTGTTATTCCCACCTCTGCCTCTGGCGGGGAAACGACTTTGTGCGTCAGGCGAAGTCCCTTGAGATTGTTTACGGAACCACATTTTCCCACTTTTCTGGCCTTTGGGGTAAGGCCTAGAAGGAGTAGAAAAACGGACTCAGACGGCAGAAAGGGTCTTGCCATCAGTCTCGCACCTAGTCAAGGTTTCTTTCACTTGAGGACCAAAGAGAGATGATCCATCAAACAGGGAGTTAGTGAAAGACGTCTTGAAGGGGTCCGCAAAATTGCATAGCCGCATCCAGGCATGCCTACGTAAGGCCACACCTGTCCCTGCGGCCCTACTCGCTCCATCAGCCGCATAAGAAAGGAGGCGCATGGAGGAGTTGGTTATGGAGTTAAGGGTAGCCAGCTGAGTGTTCATCTTATCTTGAAACCCCGCAGCTGTAGGGTCCTTCAACATGTCACTCGCTTCTTTAATCAAGTCCCTTTGAAGACGAGTGAAATGGCACAGATAGTTCAGCGAACGCATAGTAAATGTCGCTGACGAGAACATCCGCTTCCCGTACCTGTCCATGGACCTAGATTCCTTGTTAGGTGGATGGACAGGTACTGAAGGATCAGCTAGTTCCTTCTTAGTGGCAGCAGCTACCACCATAGCATCCACAGAAACTCCTTTTGTCAAGAACTGTTTGTCTGCTGGTGCCGTTATGAATTTTGAGGGTCTCCTGGGAGTGGGGTCCACTGAATCAGGAGCCGTCCATGCCTTTTAGCTACCACCTGCATGAGGGGGTCAAAGGGGAGACACCCAGGAGGTGGAAGGTCGAGAGCCGAACGCCACAAGGTACACAGATTCATCCACCGAAGGGCTGATGGATGGCCAAGTTTCCCTCTGTTTGAGGATTTCGAGAATGTCTGCAAAGGAGACATCTTCAGAAGGGGAACGGGGGGAACCCTCGGAATCATCTAAATCTGTGTCAGATGTGATGGACTCCGGTGAGTCAATGTGTTTCCTCTTACACTTCCTCTTCCGAGGGGGCTCTTCTGCCAAATCAGGAGAGGCCTCGGAAGAGGATGAAATCCCACAGGGGTTCCTGAGGAGCTGGCTCTCTGCGGTCCGGGATGAGGGAGTGAGTCGACTTGACCTGAGGCACCGTAGAAGGAGGGGCGGACGGAGCCGACTGTGGAGTAGGGCCAGGCTCTAACACACTCCGCATGACCTCGAACGCACCCCTGTCAGGCAAAGCCAGAGGTCCCCGCTCCGAGAAGCTGAGAACCTCCCTCGGCACCGACAGTGATGGCTCCGAGGCCGATGTCGGAGCCGAACTTACCAGCGCCGAAGCTCCGAGAGGAAGAGCGGGGTCGGACAAGGGTCCGATGCCACTCACCCCCTCGGAGCCGACGAGGGAAGTCCAGCGCCGAGAATCCTCGAAAGAAGAAATCTGAGCCGACGACGGAGCCGAAGACACCTGTATCGGCTCCGACGCTACCACAGTCTCGGTTCCGAAACGCCCCGGCTCCGAGCTCAACGGAGTCGGAGGAGGAATATATTGATGGACAGGGGCAGGCATCGACTGATGAGTCGGGCTCTGAAGCATTTGGGCCAGTGCCTCGGACTTAAGAAGTCGACTCACTACCCTCTGGAGGTCATGATCTGACAGCCTCGATGACCTAGAGGAGTGAGATTTATGGCTCCGTTCAGACAGCAGAGGAGATGCTGGAGCCGAATGAACGGAGCCAAGGGATGGTGACCTGGATCTCTTCCTAGATGTCGGCTCCGAAGGTCTGGTCGGAGCCGACAAGGGAATTTCTACTACCTCGGCTCCAGCCGGAGCCGAGGGAACCACGGAAGCTGTAGACTCATCGGCTCCAGCCGGAGCCGATGCAGACATAGGTTTTGTAGCTTTAGGTCTCGGCTCAGTAGCTGGAGCCGAGGACCTAGAAGCCTTAGAGGGCTTCCCAGAAACAGAAATGGAATCCTCAGGCTTAAGTAGACCCCGTAGGATCAACTTATTCTTTCTTTCCTGCAGGACCCTGGGGCTGAAGCCATGGCATACAGCACAGGAGTCCTGCAGGTGCAAAGGCCCCAGGCAGTAGACACAAGAAGTGTGACCGTCTGTCAGAGACATTTTCTGACAGCATGCATCACACTTCTTGAAGCCTGAGACCTTTGTGTCTTTAGACATCCTAAACAAGAAAGTGTAATCACACACACTCAAACAGACACACTGATTACACTAATCTTATTTTTAAAACTCAAAAATAAAACAATTAACTAAAGTTTATTAAGAGTAACACACACACACCACTAGGGGATGGAGAAAGGCCAGAAGGCCCGAGAGAGAACTTTAAAAGTTCTTGTGGGAAAAAAACGGGATTTTCGGGAAAACAAGGGTAGAAATCCACTACACTAAGGGAAATATATATAAACTTAAAAATATAGGGTTTTAAGTATTCTAATCTAATAGAAATACACTTACCAACAAGCCGGTAGAAAAACCAACACCTCGATGCTGTAGCGGCAAACGAGATCTGAGGTAACTCACGCCTAGCATTGTGGGATATAAGGGGAGCCTCGAGCCGGTGGAACCAACTCTCGAGCTTTTAGAGTGGCCGAGTCGGAGCCGAGGTCGGCTCCGAACCCATCCAGCAAGAATGAAGGCGAGATAGACAACTTAACATCAAAAGTTATAACTTCTCTGTACTCTTCCCTCATCAGGCCAATAATTGAGTACAATGCCCCTTTTGGTATGTACCTTTCCAAGCACCTGTAGCAATTGGAGAGAAAACAAAGCTTCCTCACAAGGAAAATTCAAGGCCTTCAGCATTTTATCTATGTGGATTGGATGAAATCACTGTCACTTTATTCCGCTTTATACAGACTACTCAAAGGTGATCGTTGCCTTGTATATAGGGCAATATCTGACCCTGCTTTATTGGATATGCTGCACATCCGCAAGTCAAACTGCACACGGGTTACTCGCTCTAAAGATATTAACCTGGAATGTGACATTAATACAATCTATTGGAGAGGCAGATTTATCTCCCAGAGGTTATCACACCTTTATAATAGACTCTTACTTCATGTCAGAGCACCTCATTGGCCCTCTTCAAACACAATCTGGATGACTGGATGGGTTACCATAAATTCACCCAGGGGGTTCCACCTGTGTCCCCCTTGGACAGGGACAATAGGTGCTAATCATGGAAACAAGGATAACTTGGCTAGGCTTGTAAAGGCTTTAAGGCTAGTAGCCAAGTAACTTCCTATGATTCTATGATCCTATTATTTTAAAGAACTGTACAGGATCTATAGTGTTTCTAAACAAAGGGAAATGTGCCACATCAGGACTTGTGGATTTAGCAAAATATTCTGGATGTGAGTGTTTTAATATTGAGGAGATGGAAACAACCTTGAAGAAGAGAATATATGAGCATAATTATGATATTCAGAAAAATTTTTTAGTAATGCTTTAGCTAAACATGTTAATATATCTAAAGAATATCGTAAGTTATTAAGATTGTTGAGAAAGTTGAGAAGAACAATTTGGGTGGTGAATAGAAAAACTTTTTGGAGTATAGGGAAATGTCATGGCAGCTTAGATTACAACCCCAGCGGTTAATGAAAATCTTAGTTCAACCTGTTCAAGGTAAACAGCTGATAAAATATAATCATTTTTAGTGATTAAAAATTTAACAGTTTTTTTTTATTGTTGTGGTCCAGTAACTGCTTAAACTATCAAAATATTCTTTTGAGGGCATTATTACATTATTGTATTTTTTGGCCTTTTCTCTTGAAAACAATTGGTAATAAGTTGGTATACAAGGATATGACATTTTTAGAGATATTTTTCTGATGAAGACCCCACTGAGGGACCAAAGCATTAAATCTTATATTTCTGTATTTTAATAAACAATTGAAGTGCTTTACAATCTGTTCACAGCCCACTGTTTTGCACTTCATGTTGGCTTATTGGTTTTAGTTGGAGTGCTATGCCTGTGTTTTTTGTGGTTGAAGATGGAATATTCCATGAAATAGTTATCTCAGACAATATATGTAAGTCCATTTTTTTCAGCCATTCATTCTCATCATTTTGGGGACTCACTATAGTGGGTTTCAACATTTCAAATATCTACCCAGGAAATCTCCACACAGGTAGAGGTAAGAATTCCTGAGAAGCCTACTTAGCTCAGGCCTAATATACACAACTGACGTTTGTGTAATGGTTAAGGTGTTTACCTTTCAGACATAAGGTGTGGGGTTTGATACTCGCATGAAGTAACTAGCTAGGCTTAAAAATGTCCCATAAGGGCAAACAGCCTAGTATTAATCTATGAACTTATTTTACCCCCCCCCCCACATGGCTTTCTGTTTCCTGCCTGTAAAAGATTTCACTTGTTGTGAACATTAAAGACTGTGTGCACAAGAGATCAGCCAGAGCTTTCCTACTTTTAAATATCCCCCTAATGTTCAAAACTCACAAAACTGCCTACACACACACACATATATATATATATATATATATATATATATATATATATATATATGTATATATATATATATATATATATATATGTATATGTATATATATATATATATATATATATATATATATATATATATTCTACAACCAGGCAAGACGAATACATTGAAATTATAAAATGTTTACATTTCTCATTCCTGAAAAAGGTTGCATTGGTAGCAGAAGACCAGCTTGAATGAGTCATAACTTCACTACTTCACCAAAGTCTTACTGTACTTACCAAATCAAAAAGAATACAGTTCTCTCCACTTCAAATGGGCCTATTTGTTTACTGGATGAGAGTTTCTCTTTCATAAAATAAGAAACATTACATCAGATTACTAAGTAGGTGCATTCTTTTTAGCATAATACCCAAGAGTCCTATAGGTACCCATGCAAAGCAAAATTCTTTCTCTCCTTTTCTGAACATGTTTTGAGTTTGCACATCACTATGATTTTTGCAAACCAATTCACAAAACAGGACTGAAAGCAGAAATTAAATGTCTAGACGGTGACAAACCTCCCGGGTCATACTTGCCAATTATAACTTACTCTAAAGCCACACAATATTGGGGTAAGTTAAAAAACATCCTCAACAGATCCTATGTGATGGACTAGCTGGGATAAATTGTGATTCACTTAAAAATATTAATGCTCCCTACACCTCCTCAAGATTTAAATAGTTAAAACTTCAACCAGACAAAAATGCTGCTGAAGTTTCAACATAATGAAAAAAATTATAAAAAGTCTTCTTTTTGCAGAGTGACAAGCCCACTGCACGCCCCCCCACCCCTTACAAAAATTAACTAATCCATAATAGTACAACCATGGAAAAAAAAGACAACGTGCATCGCACCACTGACTGATTTCAAATAGAGACCACACTGGTAGTGACTTTCTAAAGCAAAAATCAAGGAGTGAAAACCTCATCCACTAAAGACTCATCAACTAGTAGGCTGTAAACACAGAAATATATACCTTTTTTGGTTATGGAAGAGAGTAATGAACAAACTTTCAAGTTAAACTCAAAAAAACACTTTAGGCATAAAAGAAAGATTAACACATTCACATCTTCAGCAACAATCATGCTGTTTACTGCCTCACTCCTACAGTGCTAATTCTGTGAACTGCCTTGTCTCTTTCAAGCCTAAAGTTTTTGAAAGGCAGGCCACACCCACTGATTTTGTAACGGTGTAACTTAACTGCATTACTAAATTAGGGGCATTCAGTGTGGTGATTAAGAAACACTTCAAAATGATTGCACTTTGCAAAATAACTACTTCACACACAGAAAACTCTTCAAAATAGTTGTACTGTAATAAAGCACACACTCCAAACACTTTGCGTACTATTGAGATACTTCGAACAACTCTAGTTATACTTTGAATAGCTTTTGTCAATGCAAAATAGTGGCTCACATCAAAAAACATAGTTGTTTACTAAAAAGATTTCAGTCGCTTTGCTTTTCCACGCTCCTTTTGCCCTTTTATTGTATTCGTTATGCTCATTTGACTTCTGTCATGCTCATTATACTTTTCTTGTGCTTGTTTTACTTTTAACATGCTTGTTAATGCAAATCAAAGTAATTCTAAATGCTCTCATAAATATTTCTAATAATTTTATCAAATATCGTGGCTTCAAACATTTCATTAATCAATGGTACATTTTGTGCTTTTTGTTTGATTAATTTTAATCAATAATGCGTTTTGTGCTTTGCTTTTGATTAATAATGCATTTTGTGCTTTGCAAATGCTTCATATAATTTTCTTTATGAAATAAATCATTTATGTTTTAATTACCTGAAATTCGTTTCTGGCCTTTTTTCAATCATTTGAGCAAGTTGGCACGAATCATTCCTCTACACACCTCCATTTCTAACTGTGTACCTCATGGCTCGACTTCTGGCTTCTTGTTGCTTAGGCATCCCAGTTCCGATACCATCTCGTTCAGACATGCCACTTCTGACACCATGTCGCTCGTCTGATCAGGATAAAACAGACGAAAGGTTGTGGGTTCGGTTATAAACAGACTGACTACTGCACTCAAACATGTTAACACTCTGGCTGTTCACTAAAAATGGCACTGCTGCCTGCATGTGCTCACTATTTACACGCATGTGACCTCACTTTGAAATGCTTCTTAAAGTTGCAACACACACTCTGATCTACAGACTCCATAATTCTTGCCCAAAAGTTCATTCAAATGTGTAACAGCTGCACTACATGAAGCAGAGCAAGCCACATAAGCAATATCTGTAACATCAAGATTCGCATCTGGTGTCTGCACCATTCTTGAAATTCCTTCTACAGCAGCCTTAACTTCATACAAATGCTTAAGGATTGGCAGGCTTGCAATGTTTGAAGTTCTGGGATTACTTTCTCACCAGATACAGACTCACTGCCTGCATGAAAGTTGAGAAGTTTGTACATACACATCAGCAGCTCTATCTGGATGTCTCTTCCTGCACAGATCAGTTTCTCCAAGCACATTAGCATGGCAAAGAGACACAAGATACTTCTACAACCAGACAATAGTCTGCTTTCACAGAGAAGTGAAAATACTAAGTGTCCGTTCAGCCACTCTCTCCAACTCCCCTATGGTAAGGGGTTTTCTTAATAGTAAATCTGATGTGGATGAGTTCCAGGTTGTTATTTTGCCTAATGAGGCTGAAGATGAAATTTATTTTATTTAAGAATATGGAGACAAGACCGCCTTTAGTGCCTTCATCTAGTATGGTGGGCCTGAACGTCTGATGGACATTGATGGAAAACCGATGGTATGTCAACAGACCTACATAAATTATGTCCATCTTTTTTTTTTTAGATCGGGCACACAAGACTTTATTGATTAATTAATTCTCCAAAAGTTGCATACAGTGTAGTCCTCATTACCACATATGCCAGAGACTGAGGGCAACATCACCGTGCATTACCAAAAAAGAAGTTATGTACTTACCATAATGTTCCATCTGTTTTGTTCATTTTCATTCTTCCTCAACTGATGGGTTCGGATCTGATCCCTTGGTTCCGACTTGGCCATTGCTAAAGCTCGTGACAACCAAGAACTCTCGAGTTTCTCCCTTACACATAGTGCACCAACCCTAAGTTACCTCACATCTTGTTTGCTGATTTTGCCAGAAAGGAAATATTAACTATGCATATTTAAAGGAGGTGAAAATTTGCATGCAGTCAATACATAAAAAGACTATATGGAGCTCAGTACAAAGGATACTGATGTTCCCTAAAGACTCATTCTTCCAGAAGTTTGCAAAGGATCGGGGTTGGTGGGTGGCAAGTTGAGGAAGAATGAAAATGGACAACACAAATGGAACATTATGCTAAGTACATAACTTCTTTATCTGAAGTTGTCAATTTTCATTCTTTCCTCAACTGATGGGACAGAGTCCCCAGCTACCTAAAATCCTGGGTGGGCCAAGGAAGGATGTTCCTGAGCACAGTTGAACCAAAAGATGCTCCACCTCTGGACACCAGATCAAATTTATAATAAGTAAACAAGTATGGGAAGTAGCCCAAGTAGCTGCTGGACATATGTCTTTCATGTACATCCTGGAAAGAAAAACTGAAAACGTTGCCATGGATCTAGATGAATGAACTTGTACTGGCTGTGGTAATGTAACACCCAATTTTTATAAATAAATAATATACAATCAGCCATCTGGCTAAGGTCACTTTGGCAATTGGTTTTCCCAATTTCAAGTCCACAAAGGTTCAAACAACTGGTCTGATTTTCTTATGTCTTTTGTTCTATGCAGGTAAAAACGTAACTGTCTGTGAACATCCAATAAATGTAACATGTATTTGCCTTTGTTAGTAAATTTGAAGAAGAAAACTGGCAAATTAATGGACTGACTGCTACTGGATTCTGACACCACCTTGGGAGGAATGGATGCACTGGTTCATAATGTCACTCTTTCCTTGTGAAAAATCAAGGATGGATTTTGAAGACAATGCTTGAATTTCTGAAATTTGTCTAGCAGATGTAATGGCTATTAGAAAAAACATTTCCAAGAAAGATATTTAAGGTCACACACAGCTGCTGGTTCAAAGGGGGAGTGAATAAGTGCCTGCAGTGCCAGACTGAGGTCCCATGGGAGAGTAGGATCTTTAAAGGGAGGTCTTAAAAGTAGAATGCCTCTCAAGAAAGCTCCACACAGCTTATGAGAGGCTACTGAGTAACCTTCAAATCCAATGTGAAAGCTTGATAATGTTGCTAACTGAACTTTAACAGTTGAGAAACTAGCTCCTCCTTTAAAAAGCAGGGCCAAAAATTCAAGAATGTCATGTATAGGAGTTGAAAAAGGTTCAACATGATTTTGATGTGCCCAATACGTATATCTTTTCCATTTACTGGAATAGAGCTTACATGTTGAAGGTTTATGTGAAGATAAAAGTATCCATTGGACTGGGCAACACAGCATAGGTTGCCTGGCTATTAATGGAATTGGAGAAGCCAAACTGTCAACTTGAGGTTTGATATGTCTGGATGGATCATGATTGTGGGGTGAGATAGGAGGTCTGGAATTGGATCCAGAATCCAAGGTTAGTGAAGTAAGTGAGGCCAAAGGAAGGGGAACCAAATCTGTCGAAGCCAGTAGGGTGCAATGAGGATAACTTTGCTCTTCAATATGGCAGCTTTCTGTAGGAATTTCAGAATTAGTGGGACTGGTGGGTTGGCATTATGTAAAGGAGGGGGCCAATCGTGAAGTACAGCATCCCTCAGTGATTCCATTGGTTGGTAATGTATCGACCATTGTGTTGCTAACATCCACTGTAAAATCCTCATGTAAAATCTGGCTAAAGGTACTAGTGTTATTACTGCTGTCATTGATCCTAGAGCTTGAAGGACCAAGCGGGCTAAAATGTAGATTATTTTTCTGACCTGTGATCTTATAGTTTGAACCTTTCAGGGAGACAGTGAAGCTATCATTGACTGAGTTGAACAGTGCTCCTTTGAATTCCAAATCCCGAGTTGGTTCCAGTTCAGACGTTGTAGTTTATGGCAATCCCCAGATTAGAACACATCTGGAGAACCTGATCTCTTTCCCTTATTAACTGATGACTAGTCAGGGTGGTAATGAGCTAGTCATCTAGACATGGAAACACCCGGAATCCTTGCAGTCTCAAGTGAGTTGCTACTACTACCATACATTTGGTGAACATCCTGGTGCCTATGGTGAGGCCAAAGGGCAGAACTCAGAACTGGTAATGACTGGCTTCCACCCAGAGGCATAAGTGCCTTCTGGATTGTCTGTTCATGTTTATGTGATAGTATGCATCCTGAAGGCGAGCACATCCCATTGTCCTGGCCTAGAAAAGAGAGAACGGACCAAACGGTGACCATCCGAAACTCTGTATGCCGAACTGACTTGTTTAAGTTGCTGAGATTCAAAATTGGTCTCCAGTCCCATTTTCTTTGGGACTAAAGAACCTTGAGTAAGTTCCAGATTCAATCTGGTCTGGCAGGACCTCTTGGATGACTCCTTTTTTCTAACAGATTTTGTATTTGAATTGCTGCTTGTTCCCTCTGACTGGGTGAAACATCTGGGATTTTTCTTGAGAGTGAAGATGGAAGGGAAAAGGATATTATATAACCTCTGGAAATATTCGTCTGCACCCAAGTCTCTTTTGTTATATCTAGCCAGGCTCTCTGGTACAGGGATAATCAACCCCCAATTGGCTCCAGAGGTGGACAATCAGGCCTCCTTTCAGAAGCGCTGGTAAGGCCTGTCAAAAAAAGAATCTCTGGACCCCTGGTTTTGTGGGCCACCCCTGCTGTGGGGGTGGGGTCTACCACTGGAGTTCCCTCCTCTTCCCCTGGGGGAACTTCCTCCATGTGTGTCCTGAAGGTACCCTGGGATTTCATGAACCACATCTTCAAACCACTTAGATGATTCCTAGAAAAGGATCTTTGAGGGGTCAAAAATGTATGCCCACGGCAGATAGGGTCTCTCCATCTTTCTCACACCTGGATAATGCGCCTTCACCTTGGGGCCAAACAAAGAAGTGCCGACAAAAGGAACATTGACGAACGACAGCTTGAAGGGCTTGCAAAAATTACATAAGCGCATGTTTCCTGATGGCAATGCCTGAACCTGCTGCCCTTGAGGTTCCTTCTGCTACATGCGAAATGAGCCTTATGGAAGATTTGGAAATAAATTGCAGGGTAGCCAATTGAGAAGTCACAGATGACTGGATCTCTGCAGATAAGGATCCTGAGAGGGTATTTGATAGTTCCTTAATCAAATCCCTCTGTAATCTTGTAAAATGCGCCAAATAATTCAGTGACCTTAAGGCAAAGATTGCTGAAGCATAGACATACTTCCTGAACCTGTCCGTCACCCTCGACTCCCTGTTAGGGGGATGAACAGTGGAACTCTCCTCAGTAAATTCCTTTTTGGTGGCTGCCACCATGACCATGACATGAACGGACACATCTTTACCCCAAAACTACTTGCCTAAAGATGGTTCCATAATCTCGTCTGGTCTCCTAGGTATTGGTTCAACTATGTTGGGTTATTTCCATGTCCACCAAGAGACCAACTCAATAAGCTCATTGGTGGGTTGAGTAACCCAAGAGGTGAACAGGCCAGTACCAAAAGCCTTCAGGAATAGACTCCTCGGATGAAAGGCAGGTGGGAGTCTAGACACCACTATGCTTTAGGACCTTGAGGATGTCTCCAAATGAGACATTTTCAGAAGGTGATTGTGGGGACCCTTCACCAAAGTCTGTATCCTCCGTGACAGACTCCTCTAGGGAGTCCAAGTGCTTCCTCCTACACGTCTTCTTCCGAGGGATCTCCTCAGTGGGATGCTCTGTGGAGGTATCTGAAGAAACTGAGATACCCTGTTGGGAAGCCAGAGGGTCTCGGACTGGCTGTCCCTGTGGCAAAAAGTGACGAGGCTCTAAGCGCAGAGACATCAAGGTAAAAGACTTAGGATCAGAGGGGGCTGGTTCCATTCATTCTGCTGAGGCAGAGAAAACCGTATTCACAGCCTCAAAGGCAGACCACTGCGGAAAAAGGGAAGACCTTGAATCCAAAAAGACAAGCTTTTGGACAGCAGACTCCCTGAGGAGGAAGCCTGAACGAGCTATCCAGTGCCAAGGCTTCAAGGTGCAGAAATGGCTCCGAGAGCTTGGGAGTCACCTCAAACACCCTGGATCTGACAAGGAAGTTTCAGATCTGAGAGCTCTTCAATTCTGACAGAACCAAAGCACTCACAAGCTTCGGATCTGAAGACATTACTATCTTCAGATCTGAGCCACATGGACTCAGATGGCTTGAATCCAGAGACTCTGAAACAGCTGAAGGAGTCATAGGAGGAACTTGTAGTTTGGTATAGTAGATGAATGGACCTCCTGACCTGAAGAGGTAGGTGCCGGTAAGACACCCATCTGACCCAGCTCTGAGAGAAACTTCACCACTCTTTCCACATCTTCCTCCATCGAACTACTAGAAGAATGAGTGGAAACAGCAGACGGGGACCTAGGTCTGTCCAAAAAAGGTGAAGGCACCTTTGAGGGCACTTGATCTACAGAAGGCGAACATCTTGTTCTGGGTAAGTGAATTGAACCAGTAGGGCATGGAAGTGGTCGGATCACATATCTTTTTTATTGGATTCAATGAAGTCAGGTCCACCAATTTCTTTTCTTTTTCGGATCCAAGGGTGACGTCAGATCCATTTTGGCTCTTTTCTTGGATGGCTCTGAAACCGTGGAGCACACAGAAGGTTTCAGAGACAAAGTTTTTGATTGTTTTGTTAGCTTGATCTCCAGATACAGCCTCTCCAAAGCCTGAGGGCAACAAGCCTTTTAAGATGAGTTTGTTTTTACGTGCAACAAGAGCCCTGGGGTTGAACCCATTGCAAGTGGAACAGTCTTCCCAGACAATACACACACAGTGTGGGCATCCCACATAAGAAGTTTATGCCCACACAACTCATTTTTTCAAACCCTGCTGGGTCTTTTCCCACCAAAACCAAACAATATCAAAAGCAATTTTTTTAAAAAAGTACGGCTAGAAGATGTAGCATGTACTCTCCCTTATTTGACAAATTAGGGAATAACACAGGAAGATGAAATGACTGATTGACATTTGATTCAGAGACTACCTTTGTAAGAATGATGGATAGGTTTGTAAAGTAGCTCAGTCTTTGTGAAAAACTATACAAGGGAATTTGGATGACAGAGCCTGGAGTTCGGAAATTCTTCTTGGAGATGTAATGGCTACTAGAAATCCTTTTTTCCAAGACAAAATCTGTAAATCAGTTTTGGCTGAAGTTTCAAAAGGTTGCTGTGTCAAACCCTGAAACACAAGTGTTAAAGCCCAATGAGGTGACGGATCTTTCACTGGAGGCCCGAGTAAGAAGGTGCCTTTTAGAAAAGCCTTGCACAATTTGGAGGAAGCTTTACCTCCCGAATAAAAATCTGATATGCTTGCTAACTATACTTTGATTATGCAAAAACTGGCACCTTCTTGAAAAACAGAATGAAGAATTCCAGAACCAAAGAAATAGGAGCAGTTAAAGAGTCCATTTCCTTTTCAAGAGCCCAAATTGAAATTCTTTCCCATTTATTCCTTTACAAGCTTTCGAGGAAGATGAAAGTATATGACAAAGCGGGGAGGAAAGCCTAAGCTGTCTAGGTATTAACAGAACTGGAAAAATCATGCAGTTAGTTTGAATCCTGGAATACTGGGATGCTTTATCCTCGAAGGATGCGAGAGAAGCTCTGGACTAGGCTCCACTATCCGTGGAGGAATATGAAGATGAGACTAATGGAAGGGGAACCACATTTGGCGAGGCCAGAAGGGTGCAATGAGGATAACTGAGCTCTTCAACCCACAAGCTTTCTTTTTTTTTTTTTTTTTTTTAATAAACATCTTTATCAAATTATCGCATATGACGTGGGCAAGCTTACATTTATATAAATGAAAAACAAACAAAATGACACCACTTTAGTTGCAGACATTATACATCACAGAAACCATTGAAACAACTGTAGTTGCAAACATTATATCACTTATAATCTATCCAGTCATTATTGGTTAAGCATTATACAGCTCATTCAAATCCTGCCTCTTAAACCTCGTTCTTTCTCTGCATATATTATTCCCAAAATTCCCATTATTTCTTATCTAGTTTGCTCTTTCCTTTTTCTAAAGATTCCAATTCCAGTTGTTTTATCTCTGTTACTATATTTACTAGAAAGTTGGTCTAGATTGATTTCTATTTTCTAGTAATTATTTTTTTTTGGCAGCCATTATAATTAGACTCAAGAAGGCTTTACTATGTCTAGGCAATTTCGATTCTGTATCATAGCTCAAAAAAATCATCTCCCCAGTCAATCCAATCCGCTCATCCAGCATCTCTGACAGAGCAGTCTGCAGGGAATCCCTCAAGTCCGCCAGCTCATTACACTCCCAAATAATATGTTCCCAGCTATCACTTTCTTGCCCATCACATCTCCAACATTTGCTATCCAAATTCTCTGGAATCTACTTGGGGTATAAAAATATCTATGTAAACACTTCCAGGCAAAGATCCTAAATCTTTTAGACTTTGTTGCATATTCGGGAGACATAAATTTATCCTCCCATTGTCTATTTCTGAATTGCTTATCCACTCTCTCCTCTCAATCCTTTCTAAACTCCTCTGATTGATTCTTACAATTATCATGCAATATTTTATATGTTTTACTAATTATTCCTTTTTTAATGGCAGCTTCTGTTCTAGATTCTATTAAAAGCTCTACCAGTGCTGGTCTTTCATTTAGGACCCCCCATTTCTTTCTCTTTGCCTATACTCCTTGATAGGAAGACAATTTCTAACTTGCAGTCCAAATAAATTCTTGGCCTCTTCCCATTCTATTACCTTTCCCTTTCTAGTTATTTTCTCCCAATACCTTGGTTCCTTTACAAGTTTTCTCCAATAAATTCCAGCCCTCTCTTGCCTGTTATCTGTATCTCTAACCACAGTTATCCCTATTGGCAGAATTTTTTTTTCTCCATTCTTGTGCTGGTTTAGGTCGTAGGACACTCCCTGCTATTTTATGAATATAATACTCTGTATAATTTTTGTTGTTCTCCTTAAGAGTCTGCATCCAAAATCCCAATCTCACCTTACTTCTTGAGCTTCTTCCCTGTATCATCATTCCTTTCCATTCTGAATTATAGTTTTCTGCTTCTGCTAAGTATGCCTTAACTGTGGTGCTCTAAAATACCCCCGCAAATTAAGTAATCCTAGACCACCTTGTTCTATTAGAAGAATCAGCTTATCCCACTTGACCCTTGCTGTCTTTCCTTCCCAGATAAAATCCTTCAACTCTTTTTAAATTGCTATCCACAGCTTCTCCTCTGGTTGATAAAAAAAATCCTGACATGTTTATAAGACTAAAGGGACTAAAAACATTTTAATTGCTTGTATCTTAGTATCCATATCCATATAATAAAGCTTCCAGTTTCTTAGTTTTTGTATTATCTTCACATATCCTTAGCTGCCGCAACAGAATAATTTCTAATCCATACTAATAAATACTTCATTTTATCATGTCTCCATAAATATGGACATTGTTGGACCAATTAGTGTGTGGGTACATAATTTACAGCTATTGTCTTTGTTTTAGATTCATTATTTTTCTATCCCGAGAAGATGTGAAACGGTCTTAAAATGTTCCACAACACTATAATGTCTGTTTCTGGTTTGTCACATTTAAAAATAATTTCGTACCCTAAAAGATCTGAAACTGTCTCAGAATGTTCCACAACACTGTACTGTCTCTTTCTGGTTTTGTCAGATATAAAATAATATCGTCTGCAAATACAGCCAGCTTTTCATGACTACCATACCAATTATATCCTTGAATTTCTGAGTCCCTTGTTGTCTTTGTCAATGGTTCAAAATATAATGCAACAAAGGGGAAAGTGTACTACCCTGCCTGTTCCTCTACTCAAGTAGAAGTTATCAGAGATGACCCCACCTACTTTAATTTTCACCTCTGATCCCGCATATATACTCCTAATCAACCTTATAATTGTATCAGGGAAAGCAAATGCTTCCATTGCCCTGCTCATGACGTCCCAGTCTACTTTGTCAAATGCCTTCTCTGCATCAAAACCCACCAATGAAAGTGGTATTTTCTTACATTCTGCTTCTCTCTGGATCATGAATGTTTTGTTAACATTGTCAAATGTTTGCCTCCCCTCCACAAAACTACAATGATCCATAACCATCAAGTTTGGTATCACTTTTGCCATTCTTTTAGCCGTTATAGTCATAAAACTTTATAATCATGGTTTAGTACTGAAATGGGCTTGTATGAAGCTGGATACAATGGCTCTTTATCCTCTTTAGGTATTACCGTTATACCACCCCTTCTTCCAGGATGCTGGTACTTCTCCTCCTCTTAAAATTACTGTTAAACAAAACCTTCCAGATCTGTACCATTTCTTCCTTCCTGACTTCCAATCTTCTACAGGAATACCAACTATTCCTGGGGACTTTCCCGCAGATTGGTTATACATAGCAATTTATCTCATCTCTTCCTATCCTAACAGCTAGTAATTGAGCCTCATCTACTTCTAACCTTGGCATATTTAATTCTTCCATAAACATTTCCATTTGTACCTTTTCTTGATTTCCATATTTCTCAGCTTTATATAAACTTTCATAAAATTTCTAAATTATTTCTAATACTTCTAAATGATCTCTTGTTATCTTCCTTGTTACAGGCTCACTAAGCTTGGTGACAGCCCTTTCCACTTTCTGTTGCCTGAGGCGTTGTGCTAAAAGTTTTTTTGTGCACTAGAATTATCAAAAGACAGTTACTTAACAGCAATCTTTCTAAACCTGTGCATATTATCGAGGTAATCCCTTTATTTTCTGTTTACCATTCTGCAGTTGCTAATTTTTTGTTCTGAAAGATTCCCCCTATTTTGCAATACTTT
Source organism: Protopterus annectens (assembly GCF_019279795.1). Classification (NCBI taxonomy): domain Eukaryota; kingdom Metazoa; phylum Chordata; order Ceratodontiformes; family Protopteridae; genus Protopterus; species Protopterus annectens. The sequence continues at coordinate 230,819,436 of NC_056728.1, read as the reverse complement.
AACATTTGTCAGTCTCTCTAAATAAATTCTTGCTACTTCTTAACCATATCTCCCCTTACTTTATTTCTACACTAGTTTTAAACTCCACTTTAATTTTATCCCACTACCTAGCTGTATTTTTCAGAAGAAAATTCTATCTTCTCTAGTAGCTTCTGAATTAATTCCAAAACCCATTCCTTAAATTCCTCTCTCTTCAACAGATAGGTGGGAAAGCACCAGTGTCTCATTTTTATTTCATTACCTTGCGTTTTTATTTCAGTTATTATTGGTGTATGATCAAAAATAATTACTGGGTACGTTTCAAGATCTTCAATTAAATGCACATGTTCCTGAAAGATATAAAATATGCCTAGCCTAGCACAGTTTTTGTATCTCAGTGAATAATATGTAAATTCACACTGAACTCCTAGTCCTGAATTCACATCTTCCATGCCAAACATTTTCATAAATTTCTTCAAAAATCTACCCTCCTTTGTTATATTTTCCCTTCTAGGCCCCCCCCCAGACACATCTTCATTGTTGCAAACTAAATTCCAGTCCCCACCTATAAGTAATATTCTTTGCTGAAAGCGGATTATTTCTCCCAGAATTTTATTAAATTCCATTATAGCAGTTTTACGTGGAATGTAAATACATGCTAGTGTAATCCTCCTCCCTAGCCAGCAGCCACTTAGTACTACGCATCTTCCATTATCGTTTTTCCCCACTTTAATCATTATTCGAGTTCCTCTTGCAGTTCAGAAAAGTTCATATAAGTACTCCCCTTTTCCCCAGATATTACACTGAACAACCATCCTGAAAACCTTTCTTTATCAAATTCACACGTTCAGTTCTTTCCAGGTGTGTCTCCTGTAGCACAACTATTTGCACTCTAAATGTTTTAATATATATATATATATATATATATATATATATATATATATATATATACTAAACTATAAATATAATAAACTACTCTTTGTTTTATATTTATCTGTAAGACTATTACGACTGAAATACATTACAAAAAGCATCATTTTATTATATAGTTAAGTACTCACCATAACATTCCATCTGAGTAGTTGCTCTTCATTTGTCTTCAACCTGTGGGTTCCCATATCCGTACTGGATCTGACCCGGATGCATATCCAGAATTTGAGCCAAGCTCAAATTTCCTCCCCTTACTCATAATGCTCCTGTCTCCTTCCTCCCCTCAGATTGAGTTTGCTACCCAATCAAGTACCATCACCTGACCAAACAGTGACTTGTCCGTATAAGAAACCAACAACAAGGATAAGAGGCATCCTTATGGTGACCACCTCCATTATTCTTAGGAAGAACTAACTGTTCACACAAGGCCGGGGAAAGGAGGGAGGGATGTTTGACGAAAAATAAAGAACAACTACTCGGATGGAATGTTATGGTGGGTAAATAACTTCTTTATCTGAAGTAGTTGTCATTTGGTCTTCAACCTGTGAGACAGAATCCCCAGCTACCAGACACCTGGGAGGCCCTGGAGCATGGCGGACCCAAAGGCTGCCATGTTTCTGGATATGATGTCCAATTTATAATGAGATGAAGGTGCAGGATGAGGACCAAGTGGCCGCAGAACAAATATCATCTAAAGAAACTCTGGACCAAAAAGCTGCTGACGTGGCCATGGACCTGGTGGAATGTGTTTTCACCTGACTTGCAGGGAAATCCCTCTGGCTGAATACACCCGAATGATACACTCAGAAATCAAAATGGCAAGGGTAACTTTACAGACTGGTTTCCATAAAAAGGGTTTGGAGTAAGAAATGAAAAGTTGGTCAGATTTACGAAAGGTTTTTGTCCTATGCAAGCAGAAATGCAACTGTCTGTGCACATCTATATGCAATTTGTATTCTCCCTTGTTTTTAAAATTTGGAAAGAAGACCGAGAGGTTGATTACCTGATTAATGTTGGCCTCTGAAGCTACTTTAGGTATAAAAGATGGATTAGTACGCAAAGACACCCTGTCCTTATGAAAAATCATACAAGGGGATTTGATTAACTAATTGACTAGCCAGAGAATTGGTATGGCTAGGCTTGTATAGGCCCTAGGGCCGATAGCCTAGTACCAACCTATGATCAATGGAGTCTGAAGTTCTGAAACTCTCCTGGCGGAAGTAATGGCAACCAGAAAAGCAGTCTTCCAGGACAGAAACTGCATATCCACTGAAGCTGCAGGTTCAAAGGGAGGCAAGACTAAGGCCTGAAGTACTAGGGTAAGATCCCACAGTGGCATGGGGTTCTTTACCAGGGGTCAAAGAAAGGTACCTTTGAGGAAAGCCTTACAAACCTTTGAAGATGCTAAGGAAGCCATATTATCCCCCACATGATAATTAGAAATTGCAGCAAGTTGAACTTTGACTGTAGAAAAACTGGCATCATGTTGAAAATTTCCAGTTAAAAATTCCAACACTGCAGAAACTGGAGTCATGAAAGGATCTAATTCACGCTATGAGGGCCAGGTAGAAAAATATTTCCATTTGCTGAAATACACTTTTCTGGTGGAAGACTTATGAACCAACATCAGAATTCCTTTGATGGGAGAGGATAATCCAGGTGTCCTGGCTATCATGGGAACTCCAGCAGTCAAGCAGTGAGCTTTATACTATCCAGGTCTGGATGGGGAATCCCTGAGGGATGAGATATGAGATTCGGAACTGGATCCAATGTCCATGGTGTAGCCACCAGATGAGACCTCAGACAGAGGAAACCAGATTTGGTGAGGCCAGTATGGGGCAATGAGGATAACTAAGCTGCCCAGCCTGTGAGCTTTCTGAAGAAATTTTGATATTAAGGGAAGAGGAGGATAAGCATAGAGAAGACTGGGGGGGGGTCAAGCATGAATTAGAGCATCTCTAGGGGCTTCCCCCGAAGGGGATTCAGAGCAAAGAACTTGCTGCATTTCACATTGGAAGGAGAGGCAAACAGATCGCTGCAAGGCTGACCCCACTTGTGAAAAATCTGTTCCACTATTGAAGGGTTCAGAGACCACTCGTGAGACATCAGAATAGATTCACTCAGTCTGTCCACTAGAATGTTGGACCTCCCCAGAACATCCGCTGCCACCAGAAAATGGACGGTGGAGATCGCCCATTCCCATACTCTCATGGCCTGGTGAAATAGGGGATATGATCTAGCTCCCCCATTTGTTGATGTACCGGACCACCGACATACTGTCCGTCTGGATAGCAATTGTTCCTGAAAGAAAAAGGGCATGGAGAGCCTGCAACACTAGAAGCACTGCTCTCATCTCCAGGACATTGATATGCAAACTGGTTTCATAGGGGGACTACATGCTTTGAACAAGATTCCCGAGCAGTGCTCCCCCACCCCAGCTGTGAGGCGTCCACAGTCACCGTGGCCATGGGAAATGGTGGGAGAAAAGGACATCCCCGAACCAGGTCTGAGGAATGAATCCACCACTGAAGAGAGTCCCTGCACACTTGAGAGATTTGGACAGGGTGAGTGAACAGAAGATCCAACAGGGACCATTGTATTGAAAGGGTCCACTGAAGGATCCGCATGTGAAGATGCGCCAAGGGCAGGAGATTTATCGTGGCTGCCATGGACCCCAATGCCCTTTATACTATTTCCGCTGTTGGAGACAGAGTTTGAAGAATGCAAAGAACATGCAGTTTCAGACTGTGTATTCTGTTTGGAGTAAGAAACACTCTGGTTAGAATTGTGTATAATCACGCTCCAATGAAGTCTAATGTTTGGACAGGCCTAGGGATGATTTGTTGAGATTGATGGTAATGCCTAACCTCTGGGCTAGAAGAAAAGAATCCCTCGCTTGACATAGTTGATGCCTGGAAGGGGCAGCAAGGAGCCAATCATCCAGGAAGGGAAATGCCTGAATGCCCTGGAGTTTCAGGTGAGCCTCTACTTCTGGCATCACTTTGCTAAACACCCTGGCGGCTGTGGTGAGACCAAAGGGGAGCACTCTGAACAAATAAATGACTGGCTTCTAGCCAAAAATGGTGAAACCTCCAAGAGCACCTGTATCTTGATATGATAGCACGCATCCTGGAGGTCAATCAAGTACATCCAATCGTTCTCCTGCAGGAAAGGCAGGATAGATTGAAGGGTGACCATCGGAATTTCGCCTTGGCCACAGACAGGTTCAAGGTGGATAGATTCAAAATGATCTTAGGTCCCCTGTTTTCTTTGGCACCAAAAAGAACCTGGAATAAATACCTGATCCAGAGTGTTCTAGAGGCACGGGTTGGATGACTCGCTTTCTTAGCAGCTTTGTGATTTCCAATGCTGCATCCTCCCTGTGCACGGGTAGCACTAGAAAGGGGACTGAATAGTCTCTGGATATAATTCGCTTCAGCCAATGATCTTTTGTGATGGACTCCCACTCCATTAGGTGCAATGAAAGATGGCCCTCGACTGCCTCCAGTGACAGGTCTGTCCGAGAAAAGTTCTCGAGACCCGTAATTTCTCAGACCCCCTCTGCCTGTAGGACAATGTCTATCAAATCCCCCTCTGCCCCTGGAGGAAGGTGAGTCCTGAGTGTCTCGGAGAAAATTGTGAGATTTCCGAAACCACATCTTCTGGTCCCATGCTGATTCCTAGACAGGTTGAGGAGCCAAGAAGTGGATCCCAATGGCAGACAGAGTCTTCCCGTCCTTCTCACTCTGAACTAAGGTCTCACGTACTGACTTCCCAAACAGGGAAGAATGGTCATACGGGGTGTATTGGTAAATGACATTTTGAAAGGTTATGAAAACTGACACAGCCGGAGCCAGGAGTGTCGCCAGATGGCAACAACTGTACCAGATGCCCTAGCGGCTCCGTCGGTTGCATGGGAGAGAGGCACAAAATGGTTTGCAAATGACTTTAGAGTGACCATATGAGCGGAGAAAATCTTCTTGTCCTCCACTGACATGGACTCTGGGGTCAACTCAGTAATCTCTTTAACAAGGTCTCGCTGCAGCCGAATCACATGTGACATGTAATTCAGTACCCGAACAGAGAAAGTCGCTGAAGCATACACCCGCTTCCTGAAATGGTCCATCACCCTTGACTCCCGGTCAGGAGGGTGGACCATAGAGCTCTCCTGAGTGAGCTCCTTCTTAGTGGCAGCTGCCACCACCATGGCATTAACAGGAGATCCCTTATACCAATATAATCTGTCACTTCTTTGGCCTATCCTTTTTAGACACTTTGTCTCCATCCCTAGACCTCTTGGCGGGAGTTTGAGTCCCAGAGGTTAGGGAGGAGGCAGGAGCAGAAGACGGAGGCACAGGGACTTGCGTCCCAGAAGCGGGAAGAAGGCCCTTAATGAGTTTATCTCTCCTGTCCTTAACTGCCCAGGGATTAAACCCGGCGCAGCTGGAACAGGAGGTTTGGAGATGGGCTGCTCCAAGACACATTACGCACAGAGTGTGGCCATTGGCTGGGGAGAGCTTATGGCCACACTCTGTACATTTTCTGAAGCCGGGTTTTGGGAGTATCAGACATGTCCCTCTCAGTCACACAGACCACACATGCAAGGAGGAAGAAAGAGAGAGAGGGTTTTTTTTTTTTACACTGACAGAAGACAGAAAACCCGAAGGGGAGGTAGAAAAAAAAATGGGGAGATTTACAACAAAAACAGCACTTACCACAAACTTTTATAGCAGAGAGCTTGGATCACGATGTGGAGATCTAGCGCGGCAAATGAGATCTGAAGGGAGGAAGGAGACAGGAGCCTCCTGAGGGGAAAAGCTTTGCGCTTGGATCAGATGCTGGATATGCGGCCGATTCGATCCTATATGGATCCGGCAACCCACAGGTTGAAGCCCAAATAAAAACTACTTCAGATTTGCTTTTTGTTAAATGTCTAGTTACAACTTTATGTTACACGCATATACTGTTCGGCAGGTTGGTCTTTTACCCAGTTGTTTCTTGTCATATCCATTTGCACCTATGCCACATCTTAGACAACATTTTGTTTTTTTTTGAAAGTCCTCCAACAGAAGAAACCCAACCACCCTAAAACCTATTAACTCAATAACAACACATAAAACTATGTACATCTTCAAATATTGAAGTTTCTGCTTCCTAATAAGAATAAAAGTTCTAAGTTAATAGCCACACAGACAGACTATAGTTAACCAAAAAGAAAGGTTAGTCATGTTAAGCTGCATGGTACAGCTTGTGCTACTAGTAAGTGCTATTTGATTTTGTCTATCTTTATAGCTCTTCCAGCAGAGAAAACACTTGAATGCTTTCACAAAACACTTTCTCCAAACCATTTCTCTATCAAATTGTCTTCTAGTGACATGCAAACCAGACACAACACTGCTAAGGATACCTTACTTACAAGAAATAAAGCTTATAATATTCAATATTCCTTCTCATTTACATGCTTTGTAATAAACCTGTTACTGGATAATGCCTAGGGTCTTAACCCAGTCATTTCCTTATGCAACCATGGGAAAAAGCACACTGATTTTTTGCCATACTCTCTCAAACCTTCCCCTGTTTTATTGCAGTGCCTACATTTCTTAAAACTGAACAAACAAAAGAGAGAAGAGAAAAACAAGAAATGAAAAAAACAAAAGCACCTGTTTATATTAGTATCACCACTGCACTTTACTTCAAGTCTAATTGGTGTCGTACTATCTTTAAAGCTCTCACAGCTGGGAAAACCCCTGACTGTTTTCAGAGAACATTATGTCCTAGCCAATTTTCTGTTTTTTTTTTTTTTTTTTTTTCCCTCAGCCAATCCTCTTCCACCAGACTGCCTCCAACTTCTCTTTATCAGATTGTCTCCATGGAAGCATGAAGAAAAGCTGCAGAATTGCTACTCAGTAGACATGCATTTGCTAGAAAAGAAAGCCTCATAATATTCAGTACTCTTTCATTTACTTGCTCTCTCTTAAAAGTAATCAATCTAAGGTCCATAAGCCAGTCATTTCCCCATGCAAGAATGAAAAAAAGCACATTAATTTTAACTCGGTCATGCTTTTTAACTAGGCTCCTCCTTTTTTATTGCATTGCTTATATTTCTCAAAACTGTACAACAACTGTTTACAATCCCCATTACACTTAAAAATAGCACGTAAAAAACATGCACCACAAATACAGTAATATTAAGAAAGTGTTTTCTTTACTTACAGTTAGCTTTCTCCCTTCTCTTCCCCTCCCCAAAGCATTTTTCCAAACATTAATGACATGAAGTAGGGCATATACTTTACAGTCCCCCTCAAATCCAGCAAATTTTGAAAAAGTCCAATATTTCTAGAATTTCTTGTTCTGTCATATTTCACATAATTACGCATTGTAATCCCACGTTAAGTTACTGGTTTTATTACTGTTCTTCTACATCACCCATATCCTGTCTCTGCTTCATTTTCAATGTACTCTTAATTCTTCTAGTCAACTCTCATGCTCCTTTTCTTCTCCAAAATTTCCTTTGAAATACTGGAAAAGGTTTCACAGGTACAGACTCAATGAGGTCTTTATTACCAGAGGAACAAGAAGCAGAACCCTCCTTCTGTTTCAAGGCTCACTTTTTGTTGGACAAACTTTTGTATTTCCACTATAGCACGCACTTCACTGGAGGGACAAAATCATTTTTTGATGAAGAATACCTTAAAGACAGCTGGATACAGCAGTTTGAATCACAGACACCTGTGTCGTGACAGTCTGTGAACAATGGAATACATTGACTTCTCTTTTGCCGAGTGTACAATGAGTAATCATTCTCCACAAACACTCTGCTGTCTCCCACTTTTAGCATTTTGTCCTTCTGCCACAGTTTTATCAGAATCAACTCCTTCTGCTGGTAGGATTGTATCTTTATTATTAAACATCTAGATTGCTTTTTTATAGCTAGGTTTGGAGCATACACACGATGTGCCCTTTCAACTAATAACGCTTGCTGTGGAATACCAGTCCAGTTGCTTATTTGTGCTTTCATAAAATTAGTGCAGTCTGTTCCTTCCAACTTCTCTGGTATACCGGAAAATCTCAGGTTTTCTCTATGTGCTCTGTCCTCTAATTCTATTATTTTTTGAAACATCTCTTCCTGAGTAGTCTCATATTCAGCCAGCCTTTTTTTCATTTCGACCTCTGATTTTTGCAGCGTTCTCATCTCATTTGAATATCTGTTTAAAGCTTCTTCCATTTTTTCCGACCTGTTGTTTGTGTTGGTATACATATCAATGTTTTGTTTATTTTAGCCAGGTCTGTATGCAGTTGGGTTATATATTTAGGTTATTAGAAGTCATGTCTGAAGGTTGCACTGCTTTTGTTGAACAGCTGCAGAACTTTCCCCAGTCAAGGTTTCTTCCTCACTTTTTGTAGTTGATTTTTTTCCCGGTCTTCTGTATTTCTTTATTCCCCATATCCAGGCAGTGCACTTACTAGCCAGCTACTGAAATTTACCCATAAACATCTGCTGGCTTTCTCTGCTGAGTTGCTGTTTTCAAACTGGGAGAGCTAGAAAAGTACAGTTTTGTACCTACCATAAATGTAGATGTTCAAGTGTTCACCCTGCTGCAGTCATCACACTTGGGTTATCCCGCCATCAGGCAGTCCCGCAGTCGGCCCAAATTCCAAAGTCTTGGTCCAGCGTCAGTTGCTGTCGCTTCTTCCCTGACGTCAGTGTGCCAGGGATATACAAGAGGTATCCGACACCATTTTCTTCAGTTTTTCTTGCCCCAGATGTCAGGTGCCCCCAATAGGTAGGCAAAATATATATATATATATAATATATATATATATATACACATATACATACATACACACACACACATATACCTAGATAAAAATAAAACAATACCTTTAGGCACAAGCAAATACACCACAGAGGTAGTATAAGATAGAGTGGTAGAGAAGTTCTGCTAGTTCAGATGGGATGGAGGGAGGGTAACCTGGACTGCAGCAGGGTGAACACTTGAACATCCACATTTATGGTAGGTACAAAACTGTACTATGTTCATCGTGTTACCCTGCTGCAGTGATCACATTTGGGTTGAATCCCAAAGCTAAGGATGGGAGGTGGAGTCAAACAGGGTTAGAAGAAGCTAGTAGGCCCTGCAAAACTGTAGTGGCAAATACAGCTCCAGTCTTAGAATACAGAGGTAAGTGATAGTGTTTGGTGAAGGTGTGCACTGGACTCCAAGTTGCAGCTTCCAGAAAATCCTTGGTTGGCACTCCCCTGAGAAAGGCTGCTGATGTAGCTGTAGCCCTGGTGGAGTGGGACCTAATGTTAGCAGGTACCAGTTTCCCATGATGCATGTAGCAAAAACGTATGCAATGCCCTATCCATTTAGAAATGGTCTGTTTTGAAATAGCTTTTCCTTGTGATCCTGTAGCATAGGCTACAAAGAGCTGGTCAGTTTTTCTGAAAGCCTTAGTTTTATCCAAATAGTAACGTAATTGCCTGTGAATGTCCAAAGAGTGCAGGAGTCTTTCTTCTTTGTTCTGGGGATTTGGGAAAAAGGTGGGCAAATGAATGGTTTGGTTTAGGGCCACACTGGATACCACCTTTGGCATAAAGGAAGGGTTAGTTCATAGAGAGACTCTGTCTTGATGAAAAATGAGGAAAGGTTCCACTGCCATTAGTGCCTGTAGCTCTGAGACTCTTCTAGCTGAGGTTATTGCTAGTAGCAGGGCAGTTTTCCATGAAAGAAATTTTAAATCAGCTGAAAAAGTTGGTTCAAAGGGAGGCAGTGTAAGCTTTTCCAGAACAAAGTTGAGATCCCAAGTAGGTGTTGGTGCTCTCCTTGGCGGTCTTATCTTCTTAGCCCCTTTGAGGTACTGTCTTAGGAGTGGATGTGAGAATAAAGGAGGATCCATGTTGTAATGAGCTGAAATTGCTGAGGCATGGATCTTAATAGATGAAAAGGAAAGTCCTTTGTGCAACATCTCAGTTAAATATTGCAATGTTTGGATCAAGGGGATTTTGGCCTTTAGTCTGGTTCCAGGCGCAATATCTTTTCCATTTGTCTGAATAGGTTTTCCTGGTGCTGGGCCTCCTGGCCTCCAGAATGACATCCATAACAGCTTTGGATAGAGGTGTTGGCTGGTTGTTTAGGTAATTTGCCATGCAGCCAGGTTTAAAGTCTTGAGCTGGCTGTGTAGAATCTGGATTGTCTCGCTGGGTGAGCAGGTGAGGAATTTGTGACAAAATCCATGGTGGGCCGTGGGCCATGTTCCTTAAAATTGGATAACAATGCTGGCGTGGCCACTCTGGTGCAACGAGTATCATTTGTGGCCTATCTAATCTGACTTTCAGCAGTACCTGTGCTAGAAGAGGCAGTGGAGGGAAGGCATACACTGTTAATGTTTTCCAACTGAATGAGAGGGCGTCCACTTTCCAAGCTAGTGGATGGAATGTCCTTGGGCAAAATTTTTGAAGTTGGTAGTTGTGAGGGCTTGCAAACAGATCTATGTCTGGGCGTCCCCATTTTTGAGCTATCACTGCAAATACTTGTGGAACTAGTTTTCATTCGTGTGGATCCATGATGTTTCTGCTTAGGTCGTCTGCCAATGTGTTTTTCTTTCCTGGCGGGAATTGTGCTTGTAATTGAACCTGGTAAGACAGTGCAATGTTCCACAAGGTCATTGCTTGCCTGCATAAAGGGTAGGAATGTGTGTCCCCTTGCTTGTTTATGTAACACATTACTGTGGTATTGTCCGTCTATTATTTGTTGTCCTGGGTGTAAAAGGTCCTTGAAAGCTGTTAGGGCATTCTGTACTGCTAGCATTTCTTTTTGATTGATATGCAGATGCCTCTGATCTGTAGTCCATTTGCCCTAAATGCACTACCCTGCCATGTGTGCTCCCCAGGCATAGTCCGATGCATCTGTTGTCATAGTTTGCCTGGCTGTGGGTAAAGTGAAAGGCTGACCCTTGTTGAGGTGACATGCCTGTGCCCACCATAGAAACTCCTGTTGGAGGCAGGGAATGAGTGGTATCATTGTTTCCAAGCTGTGGCTGTGCTGAGTCCATACACTTTTCAGGTACCATTGTAATTTCCTCATATGCAGTTTTGCAAATGGTATTAGTAGTATGCAAGATGCCATGAATCCCAAGGCCTGCAGAATTTTTCTTGCAGGGAGATGGGTCTTTGTTGCCATTATTTTGAAATATTGAGTCAGCTGTTGTTGCTTGTCTGGCGTGAGATAAGCCATCTGGGCCATCATATTCAAGCTGGCACCCAGGAATATTATGTTTTGTGAGGGCACTAGTTTTGATTTCTTTTCGTTTACTGTGTACCCTAGGCAACCTAGAAGGTGTTTTACAAATGCCAGATGCTTTAAAAGAATGTCCTTGCTTTCTGCTTGAATAAGGCAGTCGTCCAGGTATGGGTATATTTGAATTCCTCTTTGTCTGCAGTATGCAATTACTGGTGCCAGGCATTTTGTGAAGACCCTGGGTGCAGTAGATAAGCCAAAGGGCAGTGCAGAGAATTGATAATGCGTTGAACCTGCAATGAAGCGGAGGTATCTTCTGCAATTTTGTCTGATAGGGACATGCAGGTATGCCTCCTTGAGGTCCAAAGTTACTAGCCAAGCATTCTTGCCCAGCATGGGAAGAAGCTGCTGTAGTGCTAGCATCTTGAATTTTGGTACTTGCAGGTAGGTGTTCAGAATTGAAAGATCCAGAATGGGTCTCCATGCTTTGTCCTTTCTTGGAACTAGGAAGAGTCTTGAGTAAAATCCATGTCCATGCTCCTGTGTAGGTACCTGTTGAATGGCTCTCATGTCCATGAGAGCTGTAATTTGTTTTTGTGCCTCTGCCCATTGATTTGGTGGCAGGTTTGGCATTCCCTTTATCCTTGGTAAGGTATGAAAGTGGAATCTGTATCCTTGAGAGACAATGTTTAGAACCCATTTGTTTTTTGTGATGATGTGCCAGCTGTCTGCAAAAAATGCTAATTTTCCTCCCAAGGGAGCTTCCAGGAGAGATTTGCTTGGTAGTTTGAGGATGGAGTCATTGTGTTTGTCTTCTGCTAGCTTGGGGCCTGTCTTCTCCTCCTTTCTGGGTAGCAGTACCCCATTGGCGAGGTTTGCAAGGGCCTTGTGCCTGACCTCTGCCCCTTGGGCGTCTGTATTTGCCCCTCTGTGATCTGTCAGAAGCTGGAAAAGACCAGTTTTTTGTTGGCCAATTTCTGCTGAAACGAAGGGGTTGTACCTGCAAAAAATCCTTGACCGTTTGCATAGACTTTGCCTTATCCTCCATTTTCTTTAAAACCTCTTCTGCTTTGACACCAAATAATACATCCTGCTGCAAAGGTGCATCCAATAATTTTGCTTTATCATGATCAGGAAGGGTTTGTTCTTTTAACAAAGCATGTCTACGTATGACAGAGCCAGTAATAGCTGCTCTACAGGAAGCTTCCAATGAATCAAATCCGCATTGTAAAGTATGTTTGCCCACCTGTTCAGCTGCATGCAACAGATCCTGCATTTCCTTGAATTCAGACTGTTCAGAAAGTGTGCTCATTTTTTGTTTTAACTGAGACATTAGGAACTGCTGATATTTCAACATGTGAAACTGAATTTAATGCTCTCATAGCCAGAGTTGCTGCGGTGTATATTTTCTTTCCCCATCAATCTAGGGCTCTGGAATCCCTTTCAGAGGGTACAGGATTTTTAGCCATAGAAGCTTTAGCTCCCTTAGGACCCTGGGAAATTGTTTCTGGGTCAGCTACAGGGCTTTTATAAAGGAATTTTTGCGAGTCAGGTACTCTGTAGTATCTGTCTGGTTTGGCTGGAGTAAGAGGTAGAGAGTCTGGATTTAAACTAGACTCCAAGTAAACATCATCCACAATATCTAAAACAGGAGGGATAGCAAGAGGTCTGTGCTGGGGTAGTAAAAGGAACTCTCTGAGCCTTTTCTTAGAATCAGAGCAGTCCTGGCCTTCCCAGTGGAAATGTTCCCTCATGGTATGTAAAGTTTCCCCACAGGAGTAGTCTTCAGGGGGAGATGCTGAGGGAATAGAGTCTTCAGCAGAGTCTTCATAAGGTAGAAAAGTGTAATCCTGTTCCTCAGAAGAATCTGAGGAAAGTGAAACCTGATCAGAGGAAGCATAATCCTCCTCTTGTCTTGGTCTTTTATCAGGAAGGGGATGGGAACCCCTGATTAGGGTAATCAAATCTTCAGCCATCTTAAGCATCTGTTTCTTAGGCATGGGGTCTTGAACTGTAGACTGATGTACAGTTTTCTTAGGTTTTAAAGGAGTTTTAAGCTTAGCATAAGATTTAATGGTGAGTGTAGTTGGTCTGAAGACACCTTCTGCAACCGAAGGTGTTTCCACTGCACCGGGGTCTACTTCTGCTCCGGTGTCGGAAGATGGCTGCGTCAGCCTAGTAGGCTCCGCTTGGGAATCCGCAGCTGTCTGGGGTTCCAGTTCTGCGGTCGTCAGAGGCTGCGTAGGCGCCTCACTGAAAACCGGAGAACCGGTGACAGGCCCAGCAGAGACCTCGGAGTCTGGCTTGTTCCTAGGCTGCCTTTCCTTATCCTTACTTTTTTTATGTATGGCAGTCGTCGGCTGCTCAGACGGCATGATATAATTAAATTTCCTATCAAAGTAATGCTGTGCGAAGTCAAAATGGCATTTGATAGTTCATTTATTAAACCTAGCACAAAACCGACAACCTGTGACATCGTGGTCTGGGCCTAGGCAAGGAATACAATAGGTCCTTATGAGGTATTTGCTTCCCACAAGAAATGCAATTGTTAACTTTTTCTGACATCGGACTGAGGCAAGAAAATGCTCCCAAATAGGGTACTTAGCTTTACTGAAGACTTCGGACTGAAATTCAAATCGAAAATCTCAGGTGTCGGCCGACCGGCACTTGCGAACTGCTTCTGCTTCGGGCACCGCACGGCAAGAAAGACTGAAAAAAATGGCGTTGGATGCCTCTAATATACCCCTGGCACACTGACGTCAGGGAAGAAGCGACAGCAACCGACGCCGGACCAAGACTTTGGAATTCAGGCCGACTGCGGGACCGCCTGACGGCAGGATAACCCAAGTGTGATGACTGCAGCAGGGTAACACAATGAACATCAAGCTGTTACTGAGTGTGCAGCCATCCCACATGCTTTCTGTAAGAATTTTGGAATCAGAGGTAATTGGAGACAAAGGAGACCTGAGGTCCAAAGATGGACTAGACTCAAGAGCAAAGACTATTCTTCTCATTTTGAAATATGCCTCTGCCTAAACACTATACAATATCTTTGGCCTTCTCATAACCTGCCCATTACAAGTCTACATAGATAAAATTTGTAACATGTTCCTTTCTTTAGAAATCATACCCTTTCCTCCACAGACTTATCAGCGTCTTCTGTTATTTTAAGATATTTCTTTGAGTCCATATCTATTATACATAATAGTTCATGTTTGAATTGACTAGTATAACAAGAATGTAGTACCCAAGCAGAAAATTATCTTAAACTAAGTTATGAAATAATGACAGTCTGGAATGATCCATAGTGATGACTTCTTAATATTAACTCTCTCCTGTACCTTTTATACACCATAGTACTATGCTATATGGTGGAAGTGAGGCACCTCAATACATGCTAAGAGGGTTCAGTCATGGCAGTACAAAAGGCACTGTAGACAGAATAAGCAACATCATTACCCCTGTGCAAGCATGCTGTTTTGTGATATTAACTGTATATTGCATCCGGCAAGGACAGAATTCTGTAGGTAAAAATCAGGCTGCCAATACAGAGTATGCGAAATGTTATATAACATACTAGGTCATCTGCAAACACACAGTGAGCCCCCTGTAGAGTACATACATTTCCACTGACAGCTAAGTTACTACAAATTTTGGCATTTGTTGCTCGTCATGCATCTTTACAAGAGTTAGAAATCCTAGTAGTGAAGTATTTTATTAGCTCTATTTAGAGAAAAAAATACTTTATGCCTTCTATATAATCTCTTACAAAAATCTTGCTGGCAATATATTAGATAATACATACGATTTTAATTATTTTTGGTGCTCACCAAAATTGATATCTAGAGTATATTACTGGTGCATTCTTGCTGTGCACCTCCGTTCTCTCTTGGATGCTGTTTCATGAAGACAAAGTGTTGAAAGTTAATCTCTGTACATTTGGTAGTTGTTTTATTACTTAAACAAGTGACATAGCACTATGTATCTAGACATTGCTCAAAGGAATTGCGAGAACTTGGGTTGCATTAATTTGTTAGAGTGCAGGGAGAGGTAAAATTAATAAAGTAAACACTTTCTAAATCTGGCTCTGGCAAGTATAACCTAACAGAGACATATATATGCACCTACATAGCCTTCTAAATGCATTTATGAACTTATTCATAACACAATAAAGGAGTCATTTCTTATTATTTAACTTTCATAGTTTTGTTCTCAAACTCTGAGATAATATTCATATAAGTATATAGTATGATGCTACTGAATAATGACTCTGGGGAAACAGCGTGAGATATAAAATATGTAACGCAGTATGTTTATATACACATCTTTCTGAATGTATATAGGAAAAGTAAGGCAAGTTGAAAAAGTTTAATATTGTTGAACTGTTTTATTTTTTATGAATCCATGTTATACAGAACTCTGTCAACATGAATCAGTATCAAGCTACAAATAGTTCCCTTCACTGACACTACTAAACATAGGTATCAACGCTTCTTACAAATTGTTCCCTTCACTGACACTACCAAACATAGGTTTCTACGCTTCTCATTCTTCATTTCTATGAACTTACTTTACTTATAATAACAAATTTTACAAATAACAATCTATGTTTTTTACACTTTAATTACCAACTTATTAATATAAGATTTATGGTTTGGGGAACCTGAGTCCAGATCTGTATTTATAGTTGTTTGGAAACACAGAAAAATAATTTTCGTGAGACATTAATAATATTCATGTATGTGCTGCTATTGTATTAGTTTTTCAATTCTCAATATCTATGCAATTGAATATCAAAAGATATTGTATAATTGAATAAAGAGTTATATTACTTAATACTTTCAAATAATATTAACTTAGTGGTAAGGTTTTCATCTGTGAAATATAGTTTAATAGCACTTGACGTAAGATCTACTCACTTCACTCATAATAGGAACTATTTATTTGTAATGAACTTCTCTCATTTAATTAATACTAATTATTTTTCCTTTCACTACTTTCAATTATATTACTAATGTGTTTGATTTAGGTTTTTCTTGTCTCCAGAATTTATAAATTGGAGCTCTTGTAACATCAACTTCTCTTTAATTTTTATCTAGATATGAAGGTTAATCTGGTTGAACTGTGTTGTTTTTCCACTCCAAGTTTGCTTGAGGGACTTTTAGAATCATTTACTTATTTGTATGCAATATTTCTCTTTACTCACCTTCCATTTCCTTCTTGGCCTCAATATTTGTTAAATTTGTATTTTTCTTCAGGAAACATAAACCTGACACTATCATTTCTGCAAGAATGTTACACAGATTTTGACTGATGCAAGTACCATTGTCTACTACAAATACATTATAAACTTAAACAAACAAGATGGATTTAACTCTACTCTCTCTAAACATTAATGGATTAAATAATCCAAGGAAAAGGTTCCATCTACTAAGGTATCTAAAACTAAATAAAGTGCAAGTGGTATTCCTTCAGCAAACTCACTTTAAAACTAATAAGTATATATGGAATCCAAATGAATATTTAAAACTATCTAATTCTTCCTATAATAAAAAAAACCAGGAGTCGTCTTAATACTATGGAAAAATGTTACTAACCCTCAAATAATCTATAATTATGAAGATAAAGATGGACTTTTAGCTATTGTAATATGAACATTTGGTAATAGAACCTGGACACTAGTAAACTTATATTGGATTCCTGGCACTGGATTGGGAACAATCAAAAAACGCATAGACCATATTAATAGAGTATCCAAATGTAATCTAATAGGAGGTGACTAACTGTATTTTGGACAACTCTGAGACTACTAACAGAAGACCTGTTCGATCTACCCCCATAGGGAAATCTCTTAAGAAATGGACTGAGAATTTAAACCTAATTGATACGTTTAGTTTCAGAAAGCACAACTATTATTTTCACATAGTGACCACAGATTTAATAGCCAAACTAGAATTGATAAAATCTTTGTAGCTCAAGATTTGAGAATGAAAATAAATAATGTTTCTGTAATTCTGTGTCCCCTTGTCTGATCACAGTTCACTTATTCTTAAACTTCAAATAGATTTTAAGAGATTAACTTTCACAAAAAGAATCCCAGCTTATATTACCAAATTGAAACAATTTAAACCATGGCTTGATTCAGAAATACAATTATTCTTAGATACTAATTATACAGAATATATAAATATAGTTATTCTATGGGATTCTCTAAAGGCATACTTGTATGGTAAAATTATAAAATGGTTTAATAATAAAACAAAAGAATGGGAATCTGAATTAACAAATATCCAAAAGCAAATTATAGAAACTAATTCCAATAAATCATTAGATTCAATTACTAAAAAAAAAAAAAAAAAATGGGGAACTAAATACAAAATACAATGAAATCTTAACTCACAAGACTAATATGGCTCTAGAAAAATTAAAACTAAATTAGTTTTCTGTGTCACCTAAGCACTTGCATAATCTAGTATTGAGAATAAAAAGACAATACTCTGAAAATATTATAAATATCATTCATGAAGGAAAAATAATAAAAAAGTATCTGATATAAGCAACATCTAAGATGCCTTTAAATTTCATTTTGCAGAACATTTTAGAAATATTGATTCACCTCACAATACCCCAGATTTTGATCTGGATTTATCCAAAATAAAAAAATTCCCCAAAAAACTATTCTTAGATATTTAAAAAAAATCTCTTCTAAAGCACTATCAGAAAAAAATAAAGAACGTAAAAACAATAAAGCTCCTGGTATTGACGGAATTATTACTGAAATATATAAATTACTTCCTACATCTGCAATCTCAATATTACATAGAGCTCTAAATGAAGTTCTTATGCAAAATACAATTCCACCTTCATGGAGATATTCACTCATTACCCGTATAAAAAAAAGAAAATAAAGATCCAAATCAATGCAATTCTTACAGGTCAATTTCAATACTTAATAATGATTATAAAATGTTCATGTCCATCCTAGTCAACAGAATCAAAAAATCTCTACTACATGTTATTAGTGATGATCAAACAGGCTTTATCTACAATAGGCACACCCATGATACATCCAGAGAATATTAACTATTATTGGTATTCTAAATAGAGACAATCAAGAAGCCCTTATAGTAGCTCTTGATATTGAAAAACCTTTTGACTCACTAAAATGAGATTATCTTTTTAAAGTCTTAGAAATTTATAATTTTCCTATACAATTCATATCATTAATCAAAAACATTTAAAAAAATAATCTTGCCTATATAAAATTGGGTCCATTTACTTCAGAAGCCATTGTGATTACTAAGGGTACAAAGCAAGGATGCCCTATGTCCCCAATCTTATTTGCACTTGCAATAGAATATTTTTAGTCAGTAATTCATCACAATCCTACAATCAAAGGCATTGACATTTATGGTCAATTTAATTCTAAAATAATGCTATTCGCTGACGATATTCTCCTCACTCTAATAAACTCAGATGAATCTTTACGAAAACTAGACTTACAAATTGATACCTTTTATCATATTTCAGATCTTCGTGTAAGCAAAACAAAATCTAATTTCATGTTATTAAATAAAAAAAAAGATGATACCCACCTAAATATAAACCATATAATTGAAAAACAGGTCTCCTCTATAAATTATTTAGGGATAATACTATGTGAAAATATGGATTTAACATTAAAAATAAACTATAACAATACTATAAAAAACTTAAACACACATTGAAAAATGGAACAAATTATTTTTAAAATTTGAAGATAGACTACAGCTAATTAAGATGGTTCTTCTCCCAAAAATAAACTATGCTGTGCAAGCTATTCTTATGATTCCCAACAAAATTTTTCTAAAATAAATACAACTCTCATAAATTTTCTTTGGTTTCGAAAAAGAAATAGAATAGCCTTTTCAAATCACATAAGACCTTGGGAGTTGGGCAGTATTAATTTCCCAGACATAGATTCTTACATTAAAGCTTCCATTATCAAAACATTTATAAGATGGATTGCTCCAAAATTTACATCAGCATGGAAGTCTTTTCAGTCCACTGTCTTCTTAAATGAGAATACATTAACTAAATATTTACCATTAAATGAACAAAGTAATACACTTTGGCATATCCTAATTGTCAACATACAATATAATTCTTCTAAACCTACTAATTTAAAAAATATAAATTATATTTACAATATACTTAGAAGTTTTATCATTAATAATACTGATATAAAATTGCTAGAGTTATTATTCCACTTTTTAAACAAAATTCATATAAATACACTTAACACTTGGAGAATCTAAAAACTTTACATGCTGGTTCTACTATATAAAAAATGTGTTGGTTTTGGACATACACCAGTTAAAAAGTTTTTATGATTTATCAAGTTCTGATTGGCTAGTTCTTAGCAGCTTGCAACCCTATGCCCAAGATCTATGCAGAATAATTAACAACTCCTCCTTTACATCTATTCCTAAACTCATATTTTTTATGCATGAAGTTTTATATAATGGATATGATTGGACAAACTTAACATCAATTGTACAGAATTATAATTAACTATAAGGCCATCCCTAATCAAAATTATTGGAATTTTATCAACAGAGAACATTCATTATACTTATCTGTTGAAAATAAAACAAATCTCTTGTATTCTATTAAATTAACCTCTAATTTACAAACCTGGAAAATTTTCACTTGGAAAATTCTGCATAGAGCTTTTTACACTCCTAATAAAATTGTCAAATTTAACTCTTCCAAAGAAGTAATATGTTGGAGATGTTCTTTGAACTGTAAAGCTGATTGGTCACACACATCTTTTTTGATTGTATTTATATTAAGAACTTTTGGGAAGAAATCAGTACATTTCTTCAAGCCATTTACACAGATTCATTTAGTTTATTTAAGTCATTAATTCTGTTGAATGTAAATGAAAATATTGTAATGAATAAAAAAGATCTTTATCTTCTTTTGACCATGCTAGTGTTGCCAGGAAATGCATCACTAGGAAGTGGAAATCCTCCTCTATACCAACTATAGAAGACTTTTTATCTCTTCTGAAAGAAACTGTGCTGCTGGAAATAAAAACTAAGGAGTCAAGAATATATCCAAAGAACTGGTCTAATAACCCTTGGGTGAAAGTAATTTCTCTCACTGAGACTCTTAATTCAAATGTATCTCTATCTGTGGAATGATGAAACTACAAGGCCTTTTCTAACATTGTGTAACTATTTCTCACAACAGTCTGTTTCCTTACTGTAGGCCAACTGTATATATTGTAAGTAGTTTAGTATAAATTTATTCACTGGATTTATAAGTTCTATATAAATATTGTTGGAAATTAATAAAATTATTTGAATAAAAAAATACATAGTATGTATTCTCCCTTATTTGAAAAATTAGGGAAGAAGGCAGGCAAATGAATTGTTTGACTTGCATTCCATTCAGAAGGTACTTTTGATAAGGATGGACTGGTTCGTAAGGTAACTCTGTCTTTTTGAAAAACAATATAAGTGGATTAAAAAAAGAGAAGCTAAAAAGTCCACTACCAAAGAAACAGGAGCAGTAAAAGGGTCAATTTCCTTTTTAAGGGACCAAATTGAGAATCTTTTTCAGTTGGGAAGATAAAAGTGTATGATGAACCAGAGAGGAAAGCTTGCACTGTCTGGCTATTAACAGAATTGGAAAAATCATGCAGTTAATCAGAGGCCTGGAATATTGGGATGTTTCATACCAGAGGGTTGCAAGAGAAGGTCTGGACAGGGGTTCAGTATCCATGGAGGATAATGAAGATGAGACCAAAGTAACCACACCTGGTGAGGCCAAAAGAGGTCAAGGAGGATAACAGAGCTCTTCAACTGACTATTTTTCTGTAAGAATTTTGGAATCAGAGATACAAGGGGTTAGGTGTACAGGAGTGGGCTAAATGTGGACTAGAGCATCTCTTGGTGACTCCCCTGAGGGTGGATCAGGGCAAAACACCTTCTGCACTTCTTGCGGGAAGATGCAGAGAGGTCACAGTAAGGCTACTCCCAATGACGGAAAATATTCTCCACCACTGATTGACAGAGACCACTACTGAGGCATCAGAATGGACCTGCTGAGTTTATCCACTAGTATGTTGGATTTCCCCAGAAAGAGCATTACACTAGAAAGCGCTTGGAGGAGATTGCCCACTGTCACACTCTCATAGCTTCTCAACAGAGGGGATAAGATCAGGTTCCCCCTTATTTGTTGATGTACCAGACTGCAGACATGTTGCCGGTTTAAATTGCAATAGTCCCTAGAGGGAAAACATTTTGAAATGCCTGCCATGCTAACAAGACTGCTCTCATCTGTACGACAATGATGTGTGAATTGGTCTCTTGAAGGGCCCACATGCCTTGGATCATCCTTCACAAGAAATGCCCCCTCCCACCCCAGTTGGGAGGAGTCAATGGTCACCATGGCTACAGGAGGAGACAGAGTGAAAGAGCAGCCCAGGTAAAATTTGTCCGACTGGATCCACCAAAGAAGATGGTTTCTGCATACCTGAGTGAGTTTGACTGGGAAGGATAGAGGATGTTGCAGAATAGACCACTGAACAGCTAGAGTCCACTGGAGAACACATACATAGAAATGTGCTTAGGGAATTAAGACTATAGCTGCTGCCATCGAACCTATAGCCTGAAGGATAAGTCTGGCTGGGGGAACTGAATGAACAAGGATTTGCTGAACCTACAAATCGACTGTATCTATATGATGAGCAGGCAGAGAAACACTCTGATTTATTGTGTTTAACTGGGCACCAATGAACGCCAGGCTCTTTACTGGTTGTAGTTTGGATTCGGAGATGCTGACTGCAATGCCTAGTGTTTGACAAAGCTGGAGACATTGGTCACTGCATTGTTCTAGGAAATGCCTGGCTGGGATGCTGAGGAGCCAGTCACCTAAATATGGAAACACTCGGAATCCTAGCAGTCTCAGGTGAGCTGCTATCACTGCCATACACTTGGTAAACACCCTGGGGGGCTATGGTGAGACCAAAGGGTACGGTTCTGAACTGATAGTGGCTGGCTCCTAACCAAAAGTGCACGTATTTCCAGAAGCATCTGTTCATTCCGACGTGACAGTACACATCCTGAAGATCAAATGAGCACATCCAATCATCCTTGTGTAAAAAGGGCAGAATGGACTGAACCGTGACCATTTGGAACTTTGATTTCTTCACAAACTGGTTCAGGTTGCTTTGATCCAAAAATCGGTCTCAGGTTGTCTGTCTTCTTTGGCACTAAAAAGAACCTTGAGTAAGTTCTGAATTCTCTTTGGTCTGGCAGGACTTCCTGGATAACTCTTTTGTCCAGCAGCTTCTGAAACTCTACAGCTGCAGCTTCTCCCTGACTTGGTGGAACATCGGGAAACTTTCTTTTGGTTGGAGGAATCTGGAAAATGGTATGAAATAACTTCTCAATATTATTTTTAGCACCCAAGAATATCTATTATAGAAGCCCAGGCATCTGTTTTCAAGGACCCTCCAGAGGTTAGCAATCAGGCAACCCTTCAGGAGCAGAGTGTCTACCTGGAAATGAATCTCAGAAACCATGGATTTGCAGGCCTCCTCTGTTGAGAGGACAGCATCTCCCATTTGAACCCCCCCCTTTGCCTTCAAAGAGTTGTCCCCGTGTGAATCCTGGAACGATCCCTGGGACTTATGGTACCACATTTTCTTGCCGCCTCTTGGATTTTGGGAAAGGATCGTTCGGAAGTAGAAAAGTGAATCCCTACAGCAGACAGGGTTTTTCCTTCCTGTTCTCTGTGAGAGTGATTCTTTAACAGAAGGACCAAACAAAGATGTTCCATCTAAACAAGCACCGATAAAAGAAGACTTGAAATGCTCCACAAAGTTGCATAAATGCATCCAGGTGTCTCTCCATATAACAATGGCTTATCTACCAGCCTGTGAGGTACCCTCTACAGCATGGGATATCAACGCCATGGATGCAATGGAAGTGGATAGAGTGGTCAATTGAGAGGATGTTCTTTTACAGTCCTCCACAGACATGGACTCAGAGGGATTTCAAGAGCTCCTTGGTCAAATCCCTCTGCAGCCTTGTAAAGTGCACCAAATTTTCAAGGACTTCAAGGCAAAGGTTGCTGAAGCAAATATGCGCTTCTCAAATCTGTCCAATGCCCTTGACTCTCTATTAGGGGGGATAGACAGAGGATGATTGCTCAGCTAGCTCCTTTTTTGTGGCTGCCATCACAACCACAGCACCAACAGGTACACCTTTGCTTCAAATGGGGTCTGTCTTTTGGTGGTGAAATTCTTGTCTGGAGTACAGGGAATTGGTTAGACACAATCCTGTTCCTTCCATGCCCAGTGAGTGTCTAGGTCTATAAGCTCATCAGGCAGGAGAGTCACCCAAGATGGGCCAGAAGCAAAAGCTTTGAAAAATACTGACTGCCCCAGGGAAGCAGGATCTGAGGAACAACCACCTTTCCATTTAAAAATCTCCAAAAAGTCTCTGAACGAGACATGATCAGGTGGTGATCTTGGAGACCCTTCCCCTTCATCAAAGTCAGTATCCCCTGTGAGAGATTACAAAGGGCATCCTTTTACATGTTTCTCTTACAAGGAACCTCTTCAGAGGGATGCTCTGGGCAGATGTCCGAAGAGAGGGGAAGTTCTTCTAAGGGAACTGTCTGGACAATAGTTGGCACTGGCTGTCCCTGTGGAATAGGTCTGATAGGATCAGAGTTCGAACTTCATCACGGCATTTAATTAAAAAGTTAAAACCAAGGACTGAGCACTTTTGTCTTATATGCTAATAAGTGTATAAGACAAAAGTGTGATGGTCTGCTGTAACTAGGAACTACATATACAAAAAATACAACCAATCAGAAGCAAAACAAGTTAATAAAATCAGTGATGTCACTCAACAAAAAATCCATAAATTAAAATAAAAAACACAGTCTACGTACATGTCTTCACCAGCAAGTAAATGTCAATTACCAGTTACATGCAAATCAATACCAACAGTTTGTAAAACCGTGTGTAAATAGAGACTGGTAACAATGATTCACATATTCAAATTGTAGCTGCTTTTTCCTGATGGGATCAGAGCTCAGACCCACTGGAGGAATAGATTTAGGATCCAAAGAAGAAAGAGAAATCAGGTCTCTTGGATGAGAGAAAACTCTCTCCACTACCTCGAAGGCAGATGGACTGGAAGAAGCCATGGCCAGTCTCACTGGAGCTGAAACTTCCAAAGCAGACAAGCCCCGACTCTGTCTTGATCCGTGATGAGGAGACAGCAGGACCCGCGCTATCTATTGCAGAGACTCCAAGAGGCAAGGATGGCGCTGACAACACTGGATTAGATCCTGGTTCCCTGGATCTGACACCGATGCTTCGGCTGCAAGACTCATCCCTATATGAGGAATAGGAGCATAATCAGTCAGGGAAACTCTTCGGCTACAACACCGATTCTCTCTGGACTCTTGGATCCAAGGGATCTGAAACCATAGGACAGACAGGAAAAGAAGATATTACTATATGGGAAGTGGAAGGGAGGCTCACGGATCCAATGGGAGATGGAGCTGGATTACCCCCTATCTGAATCTGAGTTCTGAGAAACTTCCTCATCATCCTATCCACTTCAGCCTCAGGCAGACTTCTGGAGGACCTGACAAAGTAGTGGACTGTGGCCTACACAGTGTTTCCTCGGAAAGTTTTACAGAAAGGGGGAATGGCGCCAAGGAAACACTGGATCAATAAGGAACTCAGGTAAACAAGTTCCGAGAGTCTTTGAAATACCGGAGGTCAAATCCAAGGTTTTTGGACCTGAGGGCTGTATCGGAGATTTACTTGACATAATTAACGGATCAAAGGACTTAGGATCTGAAGTTTCCTTTTTGGATTCAACGAAGTAGGATCCGAAGATCTTTGAATTTTCTGAGGAGGCTCTGGAGTCACAGAAGTAAAAGGAGTCTTCAAAGACCTAGGAGGGAACCTCTTACTAGGCTCTGATGGACCTCTGGAATGTTTGCCAGGGGCTGAGCCCCACAGGAGGAAGAAGAAGAAGGGGGTAGTAATCTCTTGAGGACCAACTTGCTCCTTGCATCCACAAATGTCTTTGAATTAAAAGCAGCACAAATAGCACAATTAGTACCAAGGTGTGCTGCTCTTAGACAATAAACGCACTCTCTGAGGGTATTAGAATTTGGAAATCTATGCCCATAGAAAGTGCATTTTTTAAATCTTGTTGGCTTCTCAACCATAATTTTGGAAAAAAAAAAAGAAAAAGATAAAAAGGAAAGATTTAAAAAAAAGAGAGACAGAGGCAGAGAGAAGAAAGAAAGAACTAACTGGTAGAAACTCCGAAAAGCTTGATAGATAAAAAGAGGGAGAATTTAGAAAAAGATGAAAGGATAAGGTTTCCTGGGAAAAAAAACTACTCACAAATGCAAAATGATTGAAAAAAAAGGCTTTTGAGAGAGGATATGCGTTCGTGTGAGATGGCGACAGATGAGATCTGAGGTACTGTAGGTTGACTAGGACATTATGGGTAGAGGGAGGGGCCCAACAGCTGGATCCATAAGCTGGTGGAATGTAATCCAGATGAATCCGAGGTCAGACCTATAACTCATATGATGAGGAAGAATGAAAAGGACATCAGATGTTGTGGTTTCATAACTTATAAGAGGGGCATGATAAGAAAGGGAAGTTATGGGAGTTAAATCCAAATCATTCACTGCTCATTTTCATTTTATATCCCTTCACTTTTTTTTTTTTTACTAGCCAAATGGAAACAGAAGGCTAGGTGAGACAGTATCTTTCCAAAACCTAGCAATTCTGCACTCTCCACATAAGGGATCATTCATCACAGGTCAGAACAGATGCATTCACACTATCCACACATGCATAGAATTATGCTATTGCATTTGTATGTTCACTCAGAAGTTCAGGTACTGACTACAACAGAAAGAAAGACAAAGTGAAACACTTTATAGTGTATGACAAACAAATAAACTTAAATAACTAATTTACCTTGACTAATGGTAATGGAAGTCCTACAGATTGAGAACAGTCCATGTATTTTTTAAGGTCCTGATTCAGGAATTCAAATACTAGATAAAGCTTCTTTTCGCCATAGATAACATCTAGGAGTCTAGAGTTAAAAACAAAGTTATGAAGTGCTTAATATTGAAAAAGTGAAACAAACAGTCCACCTTTTAAGGTAAGAAGATACCAGACCTGCTGGGTAAATCTCTTATGCAGACTGGCAGTGATTCACAAATCGACAAGAAGATAATCAGGCAAAACAAGACCCTCTTTACATGAAATAAAGTAAGCATAACTGTATACCATGCATAACTTGTGTAATGCAAACAACTGCAGAAATTAATAAAACAACATATCTTATATTTTCAGTTTTGTTGGTCTCCACACAGTTGACAATCAGCTCCAAGAGGCCTCTATTTCATCTATTAAACCTTACAAATCGCTCACAGACTTTCTCACACACAGTCAGGGCCAATGAGGAGAAGATCAAGACATCCTGGAGCAGCATCATACTGCTGCCAAGAGAAGTTTTTAATATGCACCTACATTCCTGCCCCCTAAACACACCTGTCCCATATTAGAGAAGGACATGCAATGGACACTGCCAGGATATCATCCCTGCCTCTGCAGTGATTCAGTCACAACCTCCCTAAGGATAATCACCCCCCCACCTATACATCCTTGGTCTCTACCAAGGGTCAACTGTGAGGTGTGGCTAAATGGTCAAGTGCATGTCTCACTCCCCAGGACAAGCATGCTCATCCTTCCCACCTGCATCATCAAGCACCCAAGCTGCTAATCAAACTTGTGACACTTGTTATAACTGAGGCTCTCCTCTCAAGCCACAGATGAAGGCTAGACATCTTCTGCTTTAAATTGTCCTTAATGTAGCAAAACTGTAGAAGTTCTAAATCTAATGCAAATGCAGATTATATCATTATATAAAGCATCTCGAATTATGTCACAAAAATTATACCAATGTGCGATCTGTTAATAAAAGTATGCAGATATGTGGTCCTGTTAACATTCTAATAGAATCTAAGAGAAAAGAACTACTCACCCTTAAGAAGTCTTAATTTACTGTTGTCTACCTAAAAAGATTGTTCCAATAAACTTTAACTGCAAAACTTAATTTCTATCATTTTGATATTTGGATGTCCTTCCATTTTCTGACATATAACTCCTCTACTCAAGAGAAATTTGAGAACAGTGCTTTAAAGTGTGCCTTTCCTTTTCCAAAGTCAATAAGGAAAATATTTTTTGCTACAAAAAAAAAAAAAAAAAAAAAATGTCTTTTCTCAGAGTAATGGTGACCTCAGAGGCGATTACAAGTAGGAGGGGTGAGGGGCATTTGGGAGGAAACCATGTACACCACATAAAAGATTGGTCCCAAACAAACATCAGTTGTAATATTCTAATCACAATGTACAAACTGCGGTGGTGGTGCTGTGGTAGCATTGTCGCCTCACAGTAAGACGTTGTCCTGTTCGATTCTCAGCTACAGCATCTTCTGTGTGGAGACATGCGTGAATGGGCGTACCTTCGTTGAAAGTTGTGTGTCAGGGCCGGCAACTCGGCACGTAAAAATCTACTGCCAATCATTAGCGGACCGGAGTTCCGCTGTGGCGACCCCTAACCAGGAAAAGCCGAAAGACACAACAACAATGTACAAACTGTCCCTTGTTGAAAGACTCCATTACATTTACTGTCATTATAATTTTATTCTCTTTAGCTAGGAGCAGAAAAAATGTTAGAAGAAAATATATATGCACATATACACGTGTACTATATATACATGTATGTCTATATATACAGATATAGATACACACACACATGTATATATACAAAAAAAAAATATATATATATATATATATATATATATATATATATATATATATATATATATATACACACACACACACACACACACATACATATATACACACACACACACACACATATATATATATATATATATATATATATATATATATATATATGTGTGTGTGTGTGTGTGTGTACATATATATATATGTATAGCAATGTAGGCGGATCTTCCAGAGACTTATGAACTTTAGGTACACCCTTGAAAATGGGGGTTACTACTCCTTCTATTTTGAGGAAATTATATAATTCCTCACTGATGGCTTTATTCTGTAGTAGTTGTTTCAAACAAGCATACACCTTATCAACAAGTAGCTTTTATTATATAGATATTATATAATTTCCTCAAAATAGAAGGAGTAGTAATTAGAAGTTATGTACTCACCATAACGTTCCATCTGAGTAGGTGACTTCATTCGGATGCAACCTGTGGGTATCGGATCCGACCTCGGATCCGAGCCGGCAATTCAAAAGCTTAGGCTCCGAGCTCCTAGCTCCTCCCTCTTACCCATAACCCCTTGCCAAGCCCTGACTGACCTCAGATTGAGTTTGTCTCAAAATACTGACTACAGTACACGAAAAACAGCATAAATACTCGCTCTATAAAGGCCAGGGGGATGGAGGGGGGGATGGTTGCATCCGAATGAAGTCACCTACTCAGATGGAACGTTATGGTGAGTACATAACTTCTAAATCTGAAGTAGGAAGACTTCATTCGTCTGCAACCTGTGGGACAGAGTACCCAGCTACCTGAATCTTGGGCGGCCGTCATGGAAGGATGTTTCGGAGCACCGCTGAGCCAAAGGATGCTCTTCCTCTAGAAACAACATCCACCTTATAATGAGAAATAAAGGTATGAGGCGAGGCCCAAGTAGCTGCCGCGCAGATATCATCCAATGATACACGGGACTTAAAGGCGGCTGATGTGGAAACTGCCCTAGTAGAATGAGCCGTAACCCTTTGAGGAGCAGGTCTACCTGAAGTGTCATATGCCTGCAGAATACAATTAGCAATCCACTTAGATAGTGTGACTTTAGATACTGCTTTACCCAGAGCAAATTTAGCAAAGGAAACAAACAGCTGATCTGATTTCCTGTGACCAGCTGTTCTGTGAATATAAAAACGTAATTGTCTATGAACATCCAAGGAATGCAATTTGTATTCTCCTTTGTTTGAGTACTTGGGAAAAAACACAGGTAAATTGATTGATTGGTTAATATTAGATTCAGAAGAGACCTTCGGAAGAAAAGATGGATTGGTCCTGAGGCACACCCTATCAGGGAAGAAAGAAAGGTAAGGCGGCTTGACGCATAGAGCCTGAAGCTCAGACACTCTTCTGGCTGAAGTGATAGCTACCAAGAAGGCAGTTTTCCAGGAAAGGTACTTTAGATCTGTAGAAGCTGCAGGCTCGAAAGGAGGAGCAGTAAGAGCTTGCAGAACTAAAGACAAGTCCCAAGGTGGTACAACCTCCTTGACTGGAGGCCTCAACAAAAAAATCCCTTTGAGAAAGGTTTTGCATAATTTCGCCGTCATGAGGGGAGCTGTCTCATGACCAATGTGATAATGCGAGATAGCTGCCAATTGTACCTTAATCGTGGAAGAACTTGCCCCTTGATGAAAGAGGTCTGTTAAAAAATCCAGCACCGCTGACATAGGTGCCGAGAAAGGATCCAAAGTTCTCTGTACCGCCCAAATAGAGAATCTCTTCCATTTACTCCGATAAACCTGCCTGGTGGAAGGTTTATGAGCTGCCACTAAGATGGCCTTGACCGGTGATGAGATACCGGAGTCCTAATCAAGGATGGAACTGGAGCAGCCAAGCTGTCAACTTCAGGGTGCAGATTGGGAACCGAAATTCCCAGAGGGTGGGAGATGAGATCCGGAATTGGATCCAGAATCCAGGGTGGATTGATTTTGTGAGACCATACGAAGGGGAACCAGGGTTGACGAGGCCAGAACGGGGCAATGAGAATCATTCTGCTCCCCAAACTGTTGGCTTTCTGCAGAAGCCTCTGTATCAGAGGAAGTGGAGGGTAGGCATAAAGGAGACCGGGAGGCCAAGCATGCACCAGAGCATCTCTCGAATTCCCTGGTGGGGAAGCAGAGCGAAGAAATTGTCGCATTTGGCGTTTGAGGGAGAGGCAAAAAGATCGCAACAGGGTTGCCCCCAAACGGCAAAAATCTTCTTCGCTACCTGAGGATTGAGAGACCACTCGTGAGGAGAAAGAATGGTGCGACTGAGCTTGTCCGCAAGGATGTTGGACTTTCCCGGAATGTGCGTTGCTACCAGAAAGCGTTTGGTGGAAATTGCCCATTCCCAGACTCTCATGGCCTCTCGACAAAGGGGGTAAGACCTGGTTCCTCCCTGTTTGTTGATATACCAGACTACCGACATGTTGTCTGTCTGAATCGCAATAGTCCCTGAAGGAAGAACATGGTGAAGTGCTTGCAACGCTAGGAGCACCGCCCTCATTTCCAGGACATTTATATGCAATGACGTCTCTGTGGGATTTCACGTGCCTTGGACAATCTTTCCCGCAGAATGCCCCCCCCACCCGAGGCAAGAAGCGTCCATGGTCACTGTGGCTCGGGGAAATGCAGCACAAAAAGGTCTCCCTGCCAGGGGCTCCGGAGAAAGAAGCCACCAAAGAAGGGAGTCTCTGCACGCCTTGCTGACCGCAATCGGAGCGTTGAGAGAGGAACAAAGAGGGGACCACTGAACCTGAAGGGTCCATTGAAGAACCCGCATGCGTAAGCGAGCATGAATGAGAAGCGGAATAGCTGCCGCCATAGAACCTAGGGCCCTCAGGACCGAAGCTGCAGTTGGAGATGGTTGCAGGACCACTGCTACATGACACTTCAGGTTGGCAATTCTGTCTGGAGTGAGGAAGGCTCGCATTGATCTGGTGTTTAGTCTTCCTCCTATGAAATCTATAGCTTGTGTGGGGTGCAGTAAAGATTTCTTCCAGTTGATCGTGATGCCCAGCCTTGGGGCTAGTTGAAGAAAGTAGTCCCTGGCTGAGCACAGAAGATGCCTTGATGATGCCATCAGGAGCCAGTCGTCCAGGTACGGAAAGACCTGTAATCCCTGGAGCCTCAGGTGGGCCGCTACCACCGCTAGAACCTTGGTGAACACCCTGGGGGCTGAGGTGAGACCAAAGGGGAGGACCCTGAACTGATAATGACTGGTTCCCAGCCGGAAGCGAAGAAACCTCCTGGATCGTCTGCCCATGCGAATGTGGTAGTACGCGTCCTTGAGGTCGATGGAGCACATCCAGTCGTTCTCCCTCAAGAGGGGGAGTATAGATTGAAGGGTGACCATCCGGAACTTTTGCTTGGTTACTGACAGGTTCAGCAGGGAAAGATCTAAGATCGGTCTTAAGTCCCCCGTTTTCTTTGGCACTAAAAAGAACCTGGAGTAAAACCCTGACCCGGTTTGATCTGGGGGGACGCACTGGATAGCTCTTTTTTTTTAGCAGCTGTCCAATTTCGATAGCTGCTGCTTCCCTCTGGTCGGGTGGAACATCTGGGAGGCTGCGAGATCTGGGGACCTTGTACAGGGGAATTGTATAACCTCTGGATATCACACGAAGCACCCAACGGTCTGTTGTGATGGACTCCCAAGAAGTCAGGTGCCTCAAAAAACGCCCCCCGACTGCCTCCAGAGACGGACAGCCGGGCAACCCTTCAGGGCTGCTGCGTGGGCCTATCAGAGAAAGGTTCTCTGGACCCAAAGTTGCTAGGAGCCCCCCTGCCTCTAGGACGGCGACCTCCCCGTCCTCCTCTGCCACGGAAGGACTGGTTATCCGGAGCAGGTTGGGACTGCTGCGATTTCCGGAACCACATCTTCTTCTTTCCCTTTTGGTTCTTCGAGAAGGACCTCTGGGGAGCTGAGAAGCGGACTCCGACGGCAGACAGCGTCTTCCCGTCCTTCTCGCTCTGGACTAATGTCTCGCGAACAGTCTTGCCAAACAAGGCAGAACCATCGAAGGGGGCATTCGCGAAGGTCGCCTTGAAGGGCTCTGCAAAATCACAGTGGCGGAGCCAGGCCTGTCGCCTCATGACTAGGCCTGCTCCGCTGGCTCTAGCGGCTCCCTCAGTAGCGTGAGAAAGCAGCCGCATAGATGTATTCGAAACTGATCTGAGAGTGGCCATTCGAGTGGAGTATACCTGTTTATCCTCACTCGACATGGACTCTGGGGGAGATGCAGCGTATTCTTTAATCAGATTCCGCTGCATCCTGATGACGTGTGCCATGTAGTTCAGCGCTCTCAAAGAGAAGGTTGCTGAACTGAAAACTCGCTTCCCAATGCGATCCATCGAGCGGGACTCCTTGCCCGGAGGATGCATAGAGGGACTCTCCTGGGCCAATTCCCTCTTCGTGGCTGCAGCCATCATCATGGCATCTACTGGGGGGCCCTTGCTCCAGTGAGTGCGGTCCGCCGGAGGGGAAAGGATGCGGTCAGGACGCTTGGGTACAGGCTCAACGGTGTCCGGATCCTTCCACGCTCTGATGGATATAAGATCCACCAGAGGGTCAGCAGGAGGGGACACCCAAGAGGTAGATGGGCCCGCCTCGAATGCCTCCAAGAACACAGACTCGTCTGAGGAAGCCTTGGGGGCAGACCACCCCCCCCCGATCCTTAACATCTCCATAATGTCTCCAAATGAGACGTCGTCAGGGGGTGACCTTGGGGAGCCTTCCCCTTCATCCAAATCTGTGTCTTCGGTAATGGACTCGGGGGAGTCCATGTGCCTCCTTTTGCACTTGCGCTTCCGAGGTACTTCATCGGGGGGGCTGTCCGAGGAGTACTCTTCCGCAGGTGGATGTTCCAAGGGAACTACTTGGGACATTGAGGCGGGCTGTCCCTGGGACCGGCTGGTGGGGGCCTGGCCCAAATGCAAGGGAGTGCGGGATGGAGCCGTGGCAGGGACCGGGGGTCCGGACGTCCTCAACAGTGCCCTTTCCACTACGTCGAATGCCGAGGGGGAGCCAGCTTCTCTAAACCCCGAGAGCCGACCCCCACTCGGATCCGACGCACGGATCGGAGTCGGAGCCGAAACCGTCGGATCCAAGAGACCGGTGTGCTCCGACCTGGACGGAGCCGAAGACACACCAGCTCCCTCGGATCCGAGGCTCGGTCCTCGGCTCCGAGAGGTCGGGTCCGAAGTACCCGAAGCACTCAAGGGATGGGACGGATCCGAGGTGCGCCGACCTATCGGATCCGACCCACCCCCGGATCCAACTCTGCCCGGCGCCGACAGCTCCGAACCCGTGGTATGGGTCGGAGAAGGAGCCAAAGGGGCGAAAAAAGGGGTCGAAGCCTCCCGGATGGGGGCTAGAGCACTCCCATTTGCATTTGGGCCTGGATGAATTTCCTCATCATCCGGTCCATATCAGCTTCACTCATGGAAAAAGTTGACCTGGTGGAGGCCACCGAAGCGGACCTAGAGAGCCGCCTCGGAGACCTCGTAGAAGGGCTAGCCTCCTCCTCCTCGGGTCCAGGAGAGAACCGAGGGGAGTGGAGCCGAGGAGGAGGAAAGCTAGAAGGCACAGGGGAGGCCCGCTTAGATGGAGGAGCCGAACTGGAAGTTTCGGCTCTCCGTTTGTGGTGCCTCTCCTTCTTCTCTCTCTCCCTAGAGGACTCTTTCTCCTCCGGCAACTTAGAGGGAGGTTGAGTCCCAGCCGGAGGGGGAGAGCCCACAGCAACAGGTTGCTGAGTAGAAGGGGCAGAAGCCGGCGGTATCTGGAGGTAGAAGTCCCGCCAGCACCAGCTTCACCTCCGCTCCCTCAAAGCCCGGGGTTGAACCCTGCACAAATGGTACAACCAGATGACAGGTGTTCAACCCCAAGCATGACGAGTGTGGCCATCCGCTGGGGACAGCTTATGGCCACACTCGGTACATTTAGAGAAAACAGCCTTATGGGCTTCAGACATTATAAACCCTGAAGGCCTAAAACAACACACACACACAAACTACGCAAAAACCCGTGAAAATTAAATAAAAAAGAGAGAGGAAAGCCTAACACAATCAACACTAATAATATAAGTAGCAAAAAGAGAATTTTTAAACTTTTTTTCTGTCAGACAACTTATCTGTCACCAAAAAACGCCAGGAGCTCAAGAATCCGTCGCAACTTGAAAGCGGCAAACGAAATCTGAGGTCAGTCAGGGCTTGGCAAGGGGTTATGGGTAAGAGGGAGGAGCTAGGAGCTCGGAGCCTAAGCTTTTGAATTGCCGGCTCGGATCCGAGGTCGGATCCGATACCCACAGGTTGCAGACGAATTAAGTCTTCCTACTTCAGATCCCCCATTTTCAAGGGTCTACCTAAAGTTCATAAGTCTCTGGAAGATCCGCCTACAAGGCCCATTGTTTCTGGGAGGAAATGGGTGACAGAAAATATTTCAATATGGCTTGAAACTACACTTCGGCCTGTGGTAGACAATACAGAAAATATTTTATCTGACACGGGGGGTTTTCTGAGAGCACTAGGTGAGGTACAGAAGGGACCCAATGATGACCTATACCTTATGGTGACCCTTGATGTAGAAAGCCTATTTACTGTTATCAACAATGAATATGGCGTCACAGCTATTGGAGAACTTCTGAAGATACGAGATTTTGAGCAAAGTAAAATTAAATTGATAACAACCATGTTAAGTTTGGTATTGGACAACAATGTCTTTTTAGGTCCCGAACAACTATACAGGCAAGCACAGGGTGTAGCCATGGGCACACCCTGTGCTAACACCTATGCAAATCTCGTGCTTTCTCATTGGGAGAACCAGTTTATTTATAATCATCCTGTTTGGTGGTCTCACATCAGACTATACAAACGTTTTGTGGATGATGTTTTTATTTTGTGGAAGGGGGAGGTATCCTCTCTGGACCATTTCATAGATTATTTACATTCTACCACCCATTTTTTCAGGTTTACTAAGGAGGTATCTTATACCCATATAGACTTCCTGGATATTTCAATAGTATAAACTAACCTTGGATTTACCACTGGCTTACATAGAAAGGAATGCTGGAAAAACACGCTCCTATCTTACGATAGTATGCATCCACGCTATACCTTTCCTAGTATAATACAAGGACAGGTAAGCAGGATCTCCAGGATTTGTACTGAGGAATCAGGTTTTGAAGGGGAAACCCACAGATTAAAAGGTTTTTTACAAGATGGGGTTATCACGGTGATATGGTCGATAAGACCATTTTGAACAGCTAAGAAGGGACACAGATATAAACCCTGGCTACATTCCCAAGTTTCATCAAAAAGGGAGTTTTTGAATGATAAAAAGGATGAGCGGAATCTTAAATTGATGTTTACATACAGTAGCAACATCAAGGACATCACCGATATTATAAAGAAAAATTGGAATATTTTAATCAGCGACGATAAGGTTAGGAATGTAGTAGGTCCCCACCCTATGTTTGGATATAGAAAGAATAAAAATCTAAAGGACATTCTCTGTGGAGAACACACCATACAGGATAGAAAACATGTCCAACAAACTGGCAGTACATCATGTGGTTTGTGCAAGGCATGTCCCTATATCAATAGGAGTACAACCTTTGTGCATCACATTACAGGTAGAAATTTTCAACTAAAAGCCAGGGCAACATGCAGGACTAAAGACATCGTTTATTTGGCTGAATGTAAGTCTTGCCCATGTTTTTATGTGGGCAAGACTAACAATATGTTCAAAATAAGGGTGCTACAACACCTATCAGCCATAAGAAATGGTGATATACATAATGCCTTGTATAGGCATGTGCATGAGTTTCCAACACATAGTTTTAGCTTTAGGGCTATAGTGAATGTCAAACTTAACAAAAGGGGGGGGGGACATTAAACAACTCACTGAGCTTATAGAGTCAAGGTGGATTATAGAGCTCATGGCCCATAGGTGGCCTGGTCTTAATGACGTCATACCTATGAAACCCGCCCTGAAGAATAGGCGGGTTTTTTATTAGTTTTTGATTGGACTATACTTATTTTAAATTGTGCTCAATATTGTTTGTGTCTCTGTCTGATGAAGGGTAACACCCGAAAGCGCTAACATTTTGTATCTACTGTTCTTTGGATTTTACTTGGTTTTAATAAAGCATTTTAAAATACAGCAGCATCCATCCGGAAGGTTTCTTGTTTGAATATATCATATATTATTTATATATCATAAAATCTATCATATATTTTTATATCATTTGATAAACATGAAAAATTTGCTTTCATGTCCAGTCAAGCCAATACTTTTTGGGGCCAATCACCCTAAAACTGCAGATTAGAATAGGAAAAGCAAATTGATTTATAGCTTGAAGTTTATTCCTAGATGTTGTCAGTTTTCAATATTAGTTTTAGTCAAATGAAATATTCCTTACTGAGCTTTATTCTCATCTTGTCATATTTTGTTGATCTATTCTCAAATATTCATTAACTTCCTGTCTCAGACTATTATTTTGGTGCTGCCCCTTTCCTGTTTTAAATGTTGTTTTGCACATTTATCAAGACCAAATGTCATTCTTATGTCATCTGAGAAAGTTTTAATCTCCATGTGGGATTTCTGATATTTAATGTGATTCCCAAACACTGGGAGTGATTCAGAAGAGACTGTTTCCCAGAAATTAGACTGTTCTGTGTTGAGCAGCTAAGAGACAGCTGCTCAGGTACGAAAGTACCTTTATTTCTTTTTTTTTCCTCCAATTTATTGTAACTACTGATGAGCATCTTGTGAACACACTAAGGGGGGTGAGGTGAGATCAAAGAAATGTATTCACAATTGATAAAGGTTGGCTTCTGATCTGAAATTTAGAAACCTCATGGACTTCTTGGTGATCTTTATATGAAGGTAGGCATTCTATAGGTGCAAAGACCATACCCAGTCTCCTGCATACAGAAAAGGAAGCAAATGACTGCACCATTACTACTCTTATGTAGGAGGTTCAAGACCTCCCTATATTTTTACTATTCTTTTTACATGGTTGAACATCTGGAAATGGCAAATGTAGGTCAGTAATAGAGAGAGGCAGGAAATTTCACAGCCTGTGAATATTCTTTTCTTGATCTACTGGTCTTGCATTTTGGACAGCCACACATTCTGGCAGAAGGACAGCAGGCAACTGTCTCCTGAGAGGGATGGTGGGATAAAGTCTCACAGATCAGACTGCTTTCCCTCCAAAGGAGGTCCATGGAAGCTTAGTTGCTGCAAAGTGTTATTACTCTAGGCGTTACCACAGCTACTCTGGTTTCTCTCAGACCTTCTACTGCAACATTCTAGGGAGCATGCACTGGAGACTTGGACATTTGATGCAAACGGCAATTATTTCTGCCTTCCTTTCTATATTCTCCAAGTGAGCTTTCACTGATAACTGAAAAGTGCAGTCCAAGAAAGGTAGCCAGGCATGAGAGCAAAGGACAATGCCAGCATCCACTGCTTACACTGCACATTCAGCAGAATTGCGTGGCAGATGCACAGAGAGATCTGCAAGATGCCATGGCTGCAATTTAGGATTGCAACTTGTAAACTTAGATCTCCATGAGGCAAGACTTCTAGTGACTGGACTATCTCACAAGCCAACTCTCGCTACAACTACAGCATATGAGAGAAACGGTTTACAATTCTTAAAGTGAATGTGGAAGGCACAAACCTGCTTCCCAAATTTGTCCATGGCCCTAGATTCTTTCTCCAGGTGACAGACAGCAATACCCCTGAACAGAAGCCTTTTCATGGGCTGTCACAGCAACAATGGTGTCTGGCTTGGAAGTCTTTGTCTTGCACATTCATTCCACTGGAGACCAAAAGGACAAGGGCCGAAATGCAAGGATTTTCCCATGCTCTCCGCATGACAAGATATCAACTGGGGAAACCATCCAGGGTGAAGGATGGGGTCACTGGAAGGCTCCTGCAGGATCTGCTGTGGAGAAGTCATGGGATCTGCAGTCCACACCACCTCTCCACATCATCACTATTAGGACGGATTCTGGGTGCATGGAGAGCAAAAAGGTTTTATAGAGAATTGGGAAACCAGGTAAAAGAAATTGAAAGACCGCCAAAAAAGAAGAAAGAGACATCATGAAAAAGTATCTATGAAGATCTTGTGGAACATAATAACAAAGATATTAAATGGATAGAAGAAGTAAAAGAAAGAATAAGAAGTTTAAAGGTACAGGATATGAAATTGGATGAAGTAACAGCCAGAGAGATTGAAACAATCAAAACCCAGGGTGGTAGATGCCCAAGGAATGTCCACGCGCCTCCTATTGCATTTGTTCATCCTAACAATCCTTGGAGGCAATGAGTCAAAAGACAATGAAGAAGCTTGCAAGGAACCAGATATGAATGACTGATTCTACAAAGCCTCTTTGACCCATCTGTCCTGTTGCAAGAAATAGTGAATGATCAAAGTGCCAGGCAAAGACATTTCACTTGTCAAGGGTAAAAGCACATTCAACATATAGACAGAGGGCAACAAATGCAACGCAGTCTGCATCCTCAGCATTGGGTGAGTGGTCTTACCCTTATCTCCTTAAGTCCCACCAGGACCAACATCCGGACTAAGACGGAGAGTTCTGAACCCAACCCAAACAAGCTGCTCCCTGACAATGGGGCAAGGAAGCTTGTTGATGCTGGCACCAACTTTTGAAAATATCAACACTGTCAACATCAGCAAGAGGACACAACTGCTAAAACCTGTGCTGATAGGCTAATCCCAAGCCCTACAGCTATGTTAATCCAGTTGCCAACCTCACTGACATTGAAATCATTGGCACTACAGGCACAATCGATGTCAAATGAAGCAACCTGAAGACGGAGATCACAGCCAAAACTAACACTTCAACATGCTGAAGTTGACACCAGTACCTGGATGTTGAATTCTGACCTCAGATCAGACTGCCCCCTGAAGGAGACGTGGAGAGAACATATACGACCTGGAAGATAAAGCTGTAGCTAGAACATGCCTCTGTCTGAGATGGTACCACAGGGTGATAATAAAAGTGACCTCTTTCACTAGATTTTGATAAATCCTTCCATTGGATGAACAATAAGGAATGGCTTCAGAATGACTTAATGATCTAGCACATGAATGCATGGAGGGAACCAAAGTTTTTCTAACTTCTGGATCAGACACAGAAGAGGCACTTTTCAGATAAATATAAAGGAAAAGTACAAAATAAGCAATTTATTGATGACCCAAAAAGGTTTTCACCAATTTAGCAAAAGTATTCTCAGACACAATTCTGACTGGTATTTTAGAGACCCCAGAATGGGAATGAGCAATCCAGAACTCTTCAGTATTTTAGTATCTGGAAAAGAATCTCATACTCTCACACTTCTATCCTTATTCATTTTTGCCCATTTTTGTGTTTCACTTTTCGCTCTCTCTCTCACACCCTCTCTTTACCCAAGCATTTATTAACCATGGGCTCAGCCTTCAAACCCTACGAGGTCAAACTCAGGGCAAAGCTCAAGGTCAAGGCCTATCAGGAGTAGAAGCAGAGCTATCATTCATCTTCAACAGTAACATGTTTTACCAATCCCTAAGACTATTAGGTGTAAAGAATTCACAAAACTCAAACTGTTGACTAAAATGCTCTTCACTTACTGCACTCTTTACGCTCCTCCAATAAGATCTTAGCTCAAACTACCAAAGCCAATAATTCTGCTGGGGATTCTCTATTCTCAAACTTTGTAGGTAAAATGTGGAACTCCCTACCGACCATGCTCACCTCAGAACCTTCACTCCTACAATTCAAAAAAAAGCTTAAACCCCATCTCAATACTCTCTGGCAATGTCCCTGTTCCAAACCTGATTAACCACTATCAAAAGTGTGCGTGTCTTTTGGTGAAATATTCTGCCTATACTTGCATTTTTTAAATACTCTACTATCTATCCTTTCAATTAAGAAATGCAAATAACCACAAAGGACAGAAGAAATTGAGTTCTGAGGAATATGTAGCTTCTCCATGATCAAAGACATAAGATACTGGTCCTCTCATCGCATACATGAGACCGTCATCATGGGGGAAGTAAAAATTAATTAAAAATTAATCAATATAAAGAAGGCAGCCCCAAAGATATTCAAAGCCAAATACAGGCAAAGGTATCCAGATATGGAAAATTTCACAATATAAAAAATATCACCACAAAGATAGAACATAGAAAAGAAGATCAGTAAAGTATAAGTTAAGAAAATAGAAGTTGAAGTTATGGAGTGCCTGCAAAGTGAAGGATTTGGTGTAGAAGGTCTAACACAGGTTACATCACAGCATGATGGAGTGAGTCTCCAAAGTAAGGAGAAGCAGGAAGATCAGGAGACATCTGAAGAAGAAATATGGACATGGGAAAGAAAGAGAGATTTAATATGGTGTAATGTTTATGCAAAGGAGAAAGCAAAACTAACAAAGACAAAAAGAGCAGCACCAAAGATACTTGAAGAGAAATACAGGCAAAGGAATCCAGACATGGAAAACTTTACAATAAAAAAAATAAGACAGAGGAAAAGTAGAAAAAGAGATTAGTAATGGAGAAGTTAAAGAAATAGAAATTGAGGTTATGGAGTGCCTGAAGTGAATGATTCAGTGTAGAAAATCGAATTCAGAAAGCACCACAACAGGACAGAGCAATGGTATCCAAATTAAGGGGAAAACCAGTGGAACAGGAAGCAATTGGTCAGGTGCCATATGAAGATATTTTGGAGCCTTCCACAGGAAACCAGTATAAGCATTCACTTGAAGCTAGACAGCAAGGGAAGGAACTGTGGAAACTCTGATGCAGTCAATATTGAAGACCGATAGGCCAGTGAGTTCCCATATGACAGAGCAACAGATAGCACAGGATGAAACTGAAGTGAACCTGCCACAGGAAGATGCTATAGAACTTTCTATAGAAAGTCTGCAGGAAATGGAAAACAAGGGATGTATCCTTAGTTTGGAAGAACATGAGCTAAGAGAAGAGTTGCTTGATTTTATAGACATAGATAGATATATTAAGGTCAATAAAACCCAAAAAGTTAGAAGTCTGATAAAGCAAATGAATACAGTAATTAAGACTGCTCACAGAGATCCATGTGACAGAAGTAAATAAGATATATTACTGTGCAGCTAGATTAATAACTGATAAAGTTCTACCACAAAAACACATGGTAGTGAGAGAAAGGAAGGGGGAAAATTGAATATCATTATGGAAATATTGAATAGAAAAAACTATAAAGCAATTAAGACAAGAATTGTCACTAATTAGAGGAATACAGAAGAGGGAACAGATCAACAAAAACACTAAGAAAGATAGATGTGACAGCAGCAATGTGCAGTATTAGAACAGATCAGGATCTATCATGCACTATCGTAATAAACTAAAAAGTTCAGCACAGGTGGAAAAACTTAGAAGATACACAGATAAATATAAAGGAAAAGTACAAAATAAGCAATTTACTGATGACCCAAAAAGGTTTTATAGAGAATTGGTAAACAAGGTAAAATAAATTGAAAGACCGCCAAAAAAAGAAGAAATAGAGACATTATAAAAAAGTATCTATGAAGATCTTGTGGAACATAATAACAAAGATATTAAATGGATAGAAGAAGTAAAAGAAAGAATAAGAAGTTTAAAGGTACAGGATATGAAATGGGATGAAGTAACAGCCAGAGAGATTGAAACAAAGTTAAGAAAAGTCTCTAATTAGAAAACTCCAGGCCCAGATGCAGTACCTAACTTCTCGTTAAAAGGATTAACATCTTTGCATGAAGATTTAGCCATGAGTATGAACTATTTATATGCACACCCCAAACAGACACCAACCTGGCTAACAGGTTCATAGGTTAGTACTAGGCTATCAGCCCAAGGGCCTATACAAGCCTAGCCATAACAATTCCCTGGCTATTTCTTCCCACACTATTTACTTCCCTGGACCCCTGTCTAGCATGGCGACCAACGTGATCCCCGGGGTGAATTT
This sequence comes from Protopterus annectens, assembly GCF_019279795.1. Classification (NCBI taxonomy): domain Eukaryota; kingdom Metazoa; phylum Chordata; order Ceratodontiformes; family Protopteridae; genus Protopterus; species Protopterus annectens. The sequence continues at coordinate 230,777,406 of NC_056728.1, read as the reverse complement.
CCTTTCTCCCATCCAATCGTCAGGGTTCCTTTTGAAGAGGGCCAAAGAGGCACTCTGCTTGACATGTATGGGCAGTCTATCCCAGAGTCTGGGGAGTCTCTGGGTCAGGAACCTATCCCTCCAGCATGTTTTGTTTATTGTGATGACAAGGTTTAGATCCCTGGAGCGTGTGGCTCTGAGGGATTGGGATTTCTTTAAATGTAGCATGTCCAACAGCTCTGGGTTTGACATTGCCTTGTATGTTAAGCAGAGATCGCCTCTGAGTAGACGATATGCGACAGAGTATAGCTGGAGTTTTTTTTAAGACTGTCAGCGTAGGGCATCTGCTTTAGGCCTGTGATTCTTTTAGTGAGGTATTTCTGCGGCCCTTCCAGTTGTTGCAGATGTCTTGAGAGGTACATACCAAATGGGGCGTTGTATTCTACAATGGGTCTAATGAGGGATGAGTACAGTGGGACAATGACCTCCTTTTTTCTGGATGAAAAGCCCTTAGTGATGAGGTGTGCGACATGGAAGGATTTCCTGACTGTTGTGGCGATGTGGTTATCGAAGGTGAGACCACTGTCCACCTGTGTCCCCAAGTCTCTTATCACACTTTCAGTGTTTAGTGTACTGCCACCTATGTGGTAATTCACGGGTACATGTTTTTTCCCTAAAGGGGAGAACTATACATTTCTTGTCATTGGAGCCCATGGTTCTGGCACCAAGCACCTGTTTCTGTAAGGCCCTTTTGTAGAGTATCCACATCATTTGGGGATTCAATAATGGCTCCCAGTTTGCAATCTGCGAACTTTGTTAGCCAGAGTCCCTTAGTGTTGGCCTGCCATGCCAAACAAGAGCAGTCCCAGGACTGAACCCGGAGGTACTCCACTTGTCTGGAGCTGGATTTGGAGTCGGCTACTTTTACAGTGTGAGTTCTGTCAGTAAGCCAGTTGGCAACCCTTTTGTTGTAAAGTTTGTTTATGGCAGAGGACCACCAGATTGGCTTCCTTTTTTTGGAGGAGAGCATCTTGGTTCTATTTGGGATGGCACGATTCATGCATGAGTGGATGTGCTCGTAAAGTGCCTTAGTATAGGATTCAGCAGTTAAACTTTCAGTTCCCCTCTGCATGGATGTCATGAAGCTAGTCAATTCTGACTTGAGTAGCATGAAGTTGGCTTTGGAGAAGTTTTTATGGAGGTTTCCTTACTGGGGGGGTGGGGGTGGGATGTGGATGTTAATGGTGATTAGCTTATGGTCAGACCTGACTAACGAGGGGGTGACCATAGGTGTGGAGCATCGATTTCCCATGTTGGTAATGACCAGGTCAAGAATATTGGAGCACCTGGTGGGATTCTGGATTAGTTGATCCAAGAACCGTTGGGCAAAGGTGTTGGTACACGAGTAGTTTTCCTACTTAATGGCAGGGTAGTTAAAATCACCCAGTATTAGGGTGTTTTGTTCTATCTTAATATTTCCAGTATGTTTAGAAAGGTGTAGTGAGAATCTTGGGGCCTGGTGGGGGATCTGTAGCAAGCTACAATTTGGATTGCAGTCTTACCTAGTGTTAGTTGCACCTGGAGAATTTCAGACGTATTGTGTTAGGCAACTAGCCTGGTGGTGTGAATATCCTTGGTGAATATGGACACTCCCCCACCTTTAGTGTTTCGGTCCTGGTTTGGTGGCCGAAAAGTGTGGTAAGAGTTGTAGCCTGGTATTGCAGGGGTGCTCTCTGGAGCCTTGAACCAGGTCTCCGTTACTGCACAGATATAGATGTTCTCCATTTTTAGGAGTGCCTCGAGAGAGTGCATTTTGAGGTTTAGAATTCTAGCATTGAGTAGCATTACCTTCAGATTTTGCATGCTTGTATTTGTTATGGTGGTGGTTTTGTCCTTTGAACTTTGCCTAAAAAAGGCACTAGAGGGGGGCAAGAGCCTTAGCCAGTAACCCGAATCCCAGGGGAGACAGGTGCAGACCATCTCTGGCAAAGCATCGTGGTCTGTCAATCATGTCATCACAGGCAGACAGATACTGGATCCCCTTTGAATAACACCAGAAGCTTAGCCAATTGTTGATGTCAATCATTTTGTCCTTGTATTGTGGTATCATTCTGGGCGAAGGCAGGATGCTACTCAGGGCTAGGGTCATACCTGCCTGGGCCACATGATCCGAGAGCTATTCCATGTCTCTTTTCATGTAGTCCAGGGAGGTACGTCTCAAGTCATTCACTCCAACATAGACAATGACAGAGTCATATTTGTACTTGTTGTGGAGTGACTTGAGTGGATGCATTATGTGGCGGATCCTGGCACCCGACAGGCAGCTGACTAATTTTCTCCTTGTTCAACCTGGTGAGTGGGACATCAGTGTGCCGGACTATACAGTCACCTATGACTAAAGTGTTAGGTACATTGACTTGCCTTAGGGGCTGTTGCCGGGTGGCACAGTAGTGTTGTGAGCTATGTGACACTTTGGATGTGATTGATGTTTGTTTGCGTTTCAGATTCGGAGGTCCTTGTTGCTTGGGCAGGTTACTGTTAAGGGCCTCCACATATGTGGATTTAGTGTTGCTATGTGTGGGTGTTGGTGGTGTGGGTTTAGAAGGGCTACGTGTTGCTTGAGGTGTAGTGTGGGTGTTCACCTTCTCCTCTTGACTGTCTAGCACAATCTTGGGTGGAGAGAGCTTTGCTTCCAGTTTGGCTATGTAAGTGCATCTCTCACAGGTTGTAGTGTTGGGTGGTAGGAGGAGAGGGTTGTCTGTGTACATGAGGCAATTGCTGCATTGCCCCAGTATGCCCAGATTCACCAGGTGGACAGGAGAAATCACCGGAAGCTAACCGTTGGACATGCCTGGTTTGGTGCTTTTTTTGTGTGTAAAGTACAGGAGCTGTTTTCCCTTACCTTAGCAAGGTACTTTGCAATTATAGGCTGTTTAGTGCCTACGATTAATTTCTCCTTATTAACAAGGAGAGTTGAGTGCTTGTAACAGGAAAAACAATGTTCCTATTGAAGAGTGACACCTGAAAGCTACCCTAAAACTTATAGACCAACAACTTGACTTCCAATGACATATAAATTATACATGGGAATTGATGCTGACAGTTTATAGGCATTTAGAAGAAAATTCAATCGCAGTAGAAAAACGGTCAATAAAAGAAAGTCATATGTATTATTTGTTGTTAAAGTCATAGTGGAACTATAAAAAGAGGAAAAATCTAAGCATGGCATGGACTGACTACAAAAAAGCATTTGATAGTATCCCACATTCATGGATAAAAGAGTGCTTAAAAATGTATAAGATACACCTTACAGTGATCAGCTACATACATTACAGTGACCATGAAACAGTGGCAAACCACTATACAATTAAGCCATGATAAAGGACAAATGATTATCCCAAAGATAAAAATTCAAAGGGGGATATTCCAGGGTGACTCTGTCACTGTTGCTATTCTGCCTTGCTCTTAACCCATTAAGCTGTCTACTTAACAGCTTAGGCCATGACTAGAATTTGGCTCCTAGAAAACACCAACGTGTAAAGACTTCTCATCTTGCATACAAATACATACATACAAATATTTCAAGCACAGGTATTAATGCCCTTGTACCTTGCCAATATACCAAAACACTTGCTCCCATAATAAGTATCCAGGCTGTTCTTAAAAATATCTAAACTACTACTTGCTTTAATGTAATTTGGTAGTCTGTTCCATGCATCAGTTATTCTGTCAGAGAACCAATTAGTACACTTCTCATTCCTATAGAATCTACTACATATGTTGCCTGATGATTCTCTAGTACTTTTTGATAACCCCAAACATTCCCAGAGGTAGTTCTCTCTATATGCCCTATATACCTGAATAAGATCTCCTCTTAGATATCTGTAAGAGACACTGTACAAGTTCAGATATTTTAGTCTTTCATAATAACTTAAATTTTCACATCCATGGATGCTCTTGGTATATTTCTGCTGTATTCTTTCCAGTTTACTCATGCTTGTTTTCTTACAGGGTTTCCATATTGTTATTCCATACTGAAGTTTGGGTCTAATCTAACTAACAAGCAACTTCATCATTTTTGATTTCCTAGAGTTTATAAATCTTTTTAATTTTATACAACCAATCGTTCTATAACTATCATTAACCAATTGGTTGATATGATCAGAAAAAACCATAGCTGAATCTTCCCATACACACAGGTCCTTAAGTCTACAGTTTCAGTCACTGTGTGCTGTAATAAATATTCACCATTCAATTTTTGTCTCCCAAAGTTCATATGTTTAGTTTTTGATGCATTTATCAGGATATTATTCTCCTGTGCCCAAATGATCAATTTAGTCAAGTTATTTTGCAGATCTGTAACACATGCAATCAGTTTACTCAATTGCAGGTCGTCTGCATATAGACTGTAGAACATCTCAGATGAAAAAGTTAGGTCTGAAAGATACTATTTATTTTACATTTGTTTACCGGGGAGGTCCAACTGGACAGAGCTGTCCATTTTCAGCGGAGGCCTGGGGAGAAATGCTCCAGAACAATTGCTAACATACTATACATAAGATATTTACATGAGCATTGTGGTTTACACATTCAGTTATAAAAATATAGCACATAAAACAAATGATTGCATAAGATATTTACATAAGCATAGTGGTTTAGACATACAATTAAAAGTATAGCAGGTAGTAACATATGAATGTTGTTTATACAGTATGTTTAGTAGAGATAATCTTGAAGATGTACTGAAGATAAGGCAAGAAAGGAAAAACTAAAAAAAGAAGAATATAGACAAGTTCATATGAGGTGCATTGACATTTTAAGGGAAAGCTTTTCAACAGGTTCATATTACGTTGTCGAATCTTTAAAAGTCCGAACTCCATATGGTTGAACCCATACGTTCGAACTTTCAAAAGTTCGAAAACGTCAAAAAAATAAATAAATAAATAAACAGAAAAAACCTACCCGGTTGTAAGCAGGGGGGCAATCCCCCCCTGCAACATCCGCATGGGGGGGCTGCATCCTCCACAACCCCCCACTCTTTAAATATACCAACTCTGAGATTGCACTACAGTGCAGTAAAGGGAAATCTTCCCTTTCCACACTGAACGGAAATCCCCATTGAAACATTTGAACTTTTCCAAGTTCGAACATATGGGTTTGACAATATGGAGTTCGAACTTCTTACGATTCAACAATGTAATATGTATCCCTTTTCAACTTAGTCTAGGGGAGAGTTAGTGGGTATAGATGAGATGGTGTGAAGTAGGCAGCAGTGAGTTGGCAAGTAACATGTGATACTATACAATACATCTGTGGGAGTTTTAAAGAGGAGGCTGGATAGTAGGTAGGGGAAAGGAGTTGGAATATGTCAGCCAGGTGCTAGGCAGTTGCAAGCCCAGGAGTTGTTTACGTGGGAAATAAGCTGTTTTTTTAGATGGTTTTGTTAGGTTGTACCCCGATTTGTAATGGTAGGGAGTTCCAAGTCTTGGCAATGTTGCTAAAATACAAGGAGTCATCAGAGCTGCAATGGCTTTTGGAGACTGCGACTAGTGCCTTGTTACTGGATCCAAGTTCTCGGTTACTGGAGTAGAGGGTGATCAGGTTTTGTAAGGCTGGAGTTTTGTCAGGTTGGTACAGTATTTGGTGAGCTAGAAGAAGTTGGTTTAGACCTAAGGTGTTAGGGAGTTTATTTATTTATTTATTTATTTTATTTTACATTTGTTAAACGGGAGAGTCCAACTGGATACATGTCCATTTTCAGTGGAGGCCCGGGGAGAAAAGCCCCAGGTACATAAACAGACATATGAACATTAATGCAAAAAAGGAAGATAGTTGAGTTCTAAATACAATATAAAGATACATCAAATCTTGGGAAAAAAATAACAGCAGCATATAAAAAAAAAAAACATAGGTCAGTTACAAAGGCGAGGCGCCTTGTTAAAAAGCGGTTAAGGATAGTGAGGTAAGAGAAGGGTAAATGATAGTGGTTAATCAGGTTTGGAACAGGGACATTGCCAGAGGGTATTGAGATGGGGTTTAAGCTTTTTTTTGAATTGTAGGAGTGAAGGTTCTGAGGTGAGCATGGTCGGTACGGAGTTCCACATTTTACCTACAAAGTTTGAGAATAGAGAATCCCCAGCAGAATTATTGGCTTTGGTAGTTTGAGCTAAGATCTTATTGGAGGAGTGTAAAGATTGCAGGTTAATATAGGGGTGAATGATGTTTTTCAGAGCTGGTGTTTTCTCTGGGTGATACAGTATCTGGTGAGCTGTTTTGAGTTGGTTGAAATGGAGTTGGCTGGAAAACTCTAACCACCCTAGTTGCTTCAAGTTAGTGCAGTGGTGCGTTCTAAAGGTGGAATTTGTGGCAAATCTAGCTATGTGATTATAACAAAAAGCAAGTTTAAGGGTTGTCTTGTTTAGGTTTGTAAAAAGGGGGGAGGCATAGAAAAGAGTTGATAGTAGGTGTGTGCTGGCAATTGTAATTTTAGCGTGAGGAGTGAGAAAGTGTTTTACTTTATAGAGAGAGCCAAGCTTTTTATTGACGGTTTTAATGGTTAGATTGAAATGGGTGTCAAATTTAAGGGAGTTATCAATGGTAACACCTAATAGCTTTGTGTGAGCTTCTGGTGATATAGCGATTCCACTGGAGGATGTAATAGAGAAGGTGGGTGGAAGAGTCTTGTTAGTGGGTGAGAAAGTAAGTAGTTTTGTTTTGTTGGGGTTGAGAACTAGTTGACGACTTGAGAACCATTTTTCTATTAGGTTGAAGGTGTCTTGGGTTGAAGCAGTGAGGTCTGCCAGGTTGGAGGCAGTGCTGATGATAGTCGAATCATCTGCATATTGAATGCATGTGGCATGGGGGGCGATTCTGGGCAGGTCATTAACAAAGATGGTGAAGAGAAGAGGGCCAAGAATAGATCCTTGGGGAACTCCAAGTGTAACAGGTAGGCATGTGGATAATTTGTCCTGCCATAGAACAGCCTGTTGCCTATTGGACAGGTAGGATTGGAACCATTTCAGCGTGGAATTGCTGAGTGATAGTTTTTTTAATGTATGGAGGAGTTGAATGTGGTTCACCATATCAAAGGCCTTGGAGAGGTCTAAGAAAAGAGCAGATGATAGTTTATTATTGTTTCTGAAGTTATTGATGGTATTTAGAAAATGATAGTAGGGCTGATGTGGTACTGTGATTTGGCCTGAAGCCATGTTGGGAGTTGTCTAGAATTTTATTTTTGGTGAGGTGTTCCATCAGTTGTTTGTGGACACACTTTGCCATAATTTTGGCCAGGGGTGAGAGTATAGCTATAGGTCTGTAGTTGGTTAGCTCTAGTGAGCTACCACCTTTATGGAGAGGAATAATGTGGGACATTTTCCATATGGAGGGGATGAAGGCTTCTGACAAGGTACGGTTTATGATTATGGAGATGGGATAGGAAATGGCCTCAGCTGCTTTTTGCAGAAACTCAGCTGGGAGAAGGTCAGCTGCTAGCTTAGTGGGTTTTAGTTTTTTTAAGAAGAGATGTTATAGAGGATATGGGTACTGGATCGAAGGTAAATAGATGATCTGATGTAGTTGTAGTATTCTGCTGGCATGGGTAGTGGAGTGGGCTGGTTGTTTGTTTGAATTGTGTGGCCAGGGATTGTATAGTTTCTGTGAAGAAACTATTGAATGTGTTAGCAATGTTTACAGGGCACTGTTGTGTTTGCAAGTTGTTGGAGTGGGGGTGGTTACCTGGCCTGGGTGCAGGAGCTTGTTTAAGCCTGCCCAGAATTTTTGTGGATTATTAAGGTGTTTGTGTTGGGTGGAGGAAGAAGTTTTTTTTATCATTTAAGATCATTCTTTTAGTTTCATTTCTAAGTTGCCGGAAGGTTTGGTGGGAGTGTGGGTCTTTAGAGGTACGCCATGTGACCCACATCTTATTTCTAGATAGGATTTTGGATTTTGTTTCCTTAGAGAGCCATGGTGCGGTTTTGGTTTTAGTTCTAATGGACCGTATTGGAGCATGGGAATCTAGAATCTTGAGGAAGGTGGTGTTGAAGTAGATAACTGCCTCTTCAAGAGGAAGAGACTTGAGTATTGTCCAGTTGTGGGCTTTAAGTTCAGTTTGAAAAATGGAGGCGTTGAATTTATTATTGTTCCTGATTTTTTATGGTTGTAAGAAGGGGGGAGATTTTCTTGAATTTGATAACATAGGTGAGTAAGTGATCACTCATGTCCTCTGGGTGAGTACCTGCTGAGTACTAGTCAGGATCTTTATTAGTAAGGATCCAGTCCAGGATGCTGTCTTTGTTTTGGGGTTTACCTAGTCTGGTAGGAGTGGATATGAGCTGAGAAAAGCCATGTAGATTTATGCTGCTAGATGGGGAGCTAGATGAGAAGGAATTCCAATCGATGTTGAAGTCACCTAACACTATGGATTCCTGGGGGTGAGTTTGAGTTAACCAGTGGAGAAAGTCCTCTAAGGTTTTGTTATTATTGTTGCCTGGGGGGATGTAAATACATGTATGTAGGAAAGCTGTTTTAGGGCCTGACAGTGGTGGGTGCAGTCAAAAGGGTTTGTGGTGAATTTTGCTATTTTGTTGTAGCATACCCATAGCTTGTTTAAATCGCTCGTTTAGATTAATTAGGGCAGGAGAAGCATACATTAAGGTAGACAGAAGATGGGTACGAGCTAGGGTAACTTTACTGTTGCTGGTCAGGAAGTTTTTACATCTGTAAAGAGTACCTAGTTTTTTGCTGATTTTGGTTATTGTATGAGCTATGTATTTGTCAGATTTCATATTATTGTCAATAATGACCCCTAGTAATTTGGTTTGTGTGACAGGGAGATAGGGGTATTATCTGATGCAGAAATAGAGAACGGGGGGGGGGGGGGCTGCTGCTTTGGAAGGATGAAACAGCATAAAGTGGGTCTTTTCAGGATTTAGTATTAGCTGGGAATTTGTTAGCCAGGTTTTGATGGATGTAAAGGCTTCTTGGGTCTTGATTTGAAGTTGTTGGAGGGTGGGGGCAGAGCAGATTAAGGTGGAGTCATCAGTGTATTGAACAAGGTTTGCTAGAGGGGCGGCTTTGTGAAGAGTATTTGTAAATATAGTGAAAAGTAGGGGTCCTAGGATTCCTTGGGGTAATCCTAGTTTTACAGGAAGTAGGGGGGAAAGGGTGTTTTTCCACTGAACAGCTTGTTGGCGTTGGGAGAGATAGTCCTGAAACCATAATAGAGTGGGGGTAATTAGTTTTAATTCTGAGAGAGATGTTATTAGTTTTGTATGGGAGACTGTATCAAACGCCTTTTATAAGTCAAGGAAAACTGCAGACACAAGTTGGCCATTGTGTTGCATATTTACTAGGTTACTAAAATGGATGAGTGCACTGGTAGTGCTATGGTTGGGGCGGACTCCATGTTGAGTTTTGGCAAGAAGATTGTTGGAGAAGCAATGTGTTAGGACCTGGGTGTGGATACATTTTTCCAGTATTTTAGCCAGTGGGGAAAGTATAGCTATAGGGCAGTAGTTTGTTAGGTCAGTGGAGTTGCCCCCTTTGTGTATTGGTATAATGTAGGTGATTTTCCAGAGAAGTGGCACCTTTTGTTCTGAGGTTGATCTGTTAATGATTATAGAGACTGGGTAGGAAATGGCTTTGGCGGTTATTTGTAGGAATTTGGCTTGTAGTTTGCTGTCTGCTAAGGTGGCAGGTTTAAGTTTGGCTAGGTGTATATAGATGGTGTAAGTTGGTACAGGTTACAAGGGTGAAGGCGTTACTGTTACTTAATGGGTTATATAAAACAGTGGGGGTCGAGGAGTGTGGGTCTGTTGACAGCTTTAATATAGAGTTGATAAAGAACTCATTGAATTGGGTGGTTGTGTTTATAGAGGTGGTGTCTACGTTTGGATGAGGAGTTGGTGATTTACTTGGTTGGAGAATACGGTTTATATTGGCCCAGAACTTTTGTGGATTGGTATTATGGTTAGTTTTAACTTCACTATAGAATATTTGTTTGTCTAGTATGATTTGTTTTTTTTTGTTTTTTACAGCCTTTCTCAGTTGTAAGAATGTTTGCCTATTAGGAGTAGTTTTGTTTTTGTGCCAGGTGTCCCATGCTTTGTCACTTTGTTTCATAAGTTGTCTAGTGCTCTTGGTAAGCCATGGGGCATAGATGGTTTTGGTGCGGATCTGTCTTGGAGGAGCAAGTTGGTTGAGAAGGCCTAACAAGATGGTGTTGAAATACTCAACTGCTTCATCTAAAGGAAGTGTTGAAAGAGGGGACCAGTTAGAGTGTTTAAGGGCTGCATTAAGGTCATCAGCCCTGAAGCGTTTAGTGTATCTGATGTGTTTAAGAGAGTTAGTAATCGTAAGTTTAGTTTGGTCTCTGATGAAGAAGATTGGGAGGTGGTCACTTAGTGTCGGGTAGTGTACCGAAATTATGGGTGGAAGATGGGTGATTGGTGAGAATCCAGTCTAGTACAGATTCGTTTTTTGAGGTTTTGTCTACCCTAGTAGGGGTTTGCATAAGCTGTGAGAATCCGTAAAGGTTAATATGATTTGAGGGGTGGGGTGATTTAAGTGAGGTCCAATCAATATTGAAGTCACCTAGTGTAATAGTTTCATGGGAGAGGGTTTCTGATGTCCACTGGAGAAGAGATTTTTGGGTTCTGATGTTATCTCCTGGAGGGATATATGATCCTAAGATATTTAGCCATTTTGTTTATTTAGTCTTACCTTAGCAAGTAGGATCTCTGCATTATTAAATGCAGGGAATTCTATGTTAAATAGTTCAATACTGATGTTAGGAGAGCGACTCCACCTCCTCTTTTAGATGTACGGTCTTTTCACAGTATGCTATAAACAGGGTTAAGTACTTCTTCGTTTTTAATGTGTGGTTTAAGACATGTTTCTGTGAGGAAGATGATGTCAGGTAAGTATAATGCTATGGTTGCATAGAGCTCAGTGGCTCTGTTAAGGATGCTTCTTATGTTATGATTTATTATTAGAATATTGGATTTTCTCTTAAGTAGGCTAGTATTAGTTCTAGGCTAATTGTGGTGATTTGTAGGACTTGTTATTGGACCTGGGTTGGGGTTGATATCACCACTGTATAGCAGGTGAGAGGCAATATTTATTATGGCTTGTAGGTATTTGGAGAAGGCCAAGTAACACTGTATGGATAGCCTACATTTGCTTTGATAATGGAGGTGTTTGTAGGGGTGTAGGTCACAGGTGTCGTGGTTAAAGAGTGAGGGTGGGATGAGTAAGGGGTAGTTAATGAATGTTGGAAGTGAGGTTGAGGTGGGGTGACATGTTGGGGACTGAAATGTTGTTAAAGTAGGGTGAGGTTAGATGGGCTGTTATGGTAAGTGCTAGTGCTACAATTATTTGATGGGAGTACATTTTTGGTTAGTTAGAAGTTGTAGGAGTGTAAAGAGATAACCCTGTGGAATGTCCAGGGGTCCTGGTAGTATACAGGTAGGATGGACTGTAGCAACTTTGTGAGGGGGGAGGTACTGTGTGTAGAGTGTGTAATATGAGAGCAAAGGAGGGGGAGGGGTGGTGGTGGTTGTTTGAGTGACTGGCTGAGGGATGGGGGATGGGTGTGTAAGGTTAGGTATAAAGGAAATGAGGTAGGGGGTGGGTGGGAATGGGAATAGGGGAGCAGAATGAGCTCAAGCAAAGCGAGGAGGAGTGGGAACGGGCACAGCCCAACCTAGCAGGTAAGAGCTGAAAAAAAAAGTACCAGGAGTCTGACTCAATAATAAAGGTAAGCAGCATTGCACCTTAATAGCAGGGGTTATGCCAGTTACTGTGTTTCTACTATTTATTCACAGTGAATGGAAAATAACTGGTGTGAAGGGTCTTGGGTGACTTCACAGTAGACAGAAATATTAGAGAATTTAAATAACTGTAAAGCACCGTCCTGCTTACAAGATGAGCTGTTTATATGGGCTAAGATTAAGTTGTTTGGTGATGTTCTGCTGACAGCTAGTGGCAGTTAGTTGCAATGGCAAGGATTGGAAGAAGGGGGGGGGGGAGAGACCTTGCAAGTGTGCACGATATGCCAATATAATAAAATTAAGTAAAAGCACTAACAACTAGATGCATAAATTAGTTAACAGGGAATACACCTATACAAGACTATTTCAGAGAGTGAAAGTCCCAGTAGTAACTCTTGCAGTCAGTTGTTTGCAGGATAATTTTCAGAAATTCTTCACTTGGGGGTGGGGAGCAGCCACGAGTGAAGTAGAATAATCTAAACAAGTAACGGCTTAGGACAGAGCCCTGTGGGACACCCTGACTGTAACAAAGGATTTCACCTGTCCATTTGCTGTATGATACATGCCACGTCCTATCTGTAATCTTCTCTTTGTTGATGATTTAAAACTGTATAGTTCATTAGATGAACTGAAAGCACAAATGCAGGTTGACAAAAATTTTCAGATGATATAGGAATGTCATTTCGTCTTGATATAAACGTGCAAAAGCAACCTTTAAAGCAGGAAAACTGCAGCACCAGGAAAACATTAGTTTGGGACAATAATGTGATATAAAATAACTTGAGCAAGATGGAGTGTATAAATATTTGGTAACTGATGAAGGATCAACAATAAAATATGAACAAATGCGAATAAAACCAACTGATGAAGGCTCAACAATAAAACATGAAGAAATGCGAATAAAACATAGTAAGGGATATTTTAGAAGACTTAAATTAATCCTGAAAACAGTGTTGACGTCTAGGAACAAAATCCAAGCTATAAACCAGCTTGCTCTTCCTGTCCTAACTTGCAGTTTTGTTGTGATTGACTGGCTCCAAAATGTGTTCGATTAGATAGAAAAACAAGGAGGCGGCTTCATGCTCACCAAATGATTTACAAAAATCAATTCATACCAAGATTATATATTCTCCGTTCCAAAGGAGAGATGGGCCTCCTTGAAACTGATTGAGTGTATAGATCTGCAATCGTGGGACTCCACACATCTGCTGACCTCACAAGACCCAAACATAGTAAAAGTTTTGAAACATTAGGAGAATAAATCTAAGATGACTTCTCTGCTTAATCTAGCAGAAGCATATTGGCGTCAAGCAGGAATAGAAATCAAACCAGAAGTGGACAAAAATCAGGCAGGAACTGAATGTGCCAAAGTAAGACTATAAAGTGAAGGATCACATGAGAAGGCAAGAAATGTAGTTGCAAGTATAGAAAACTTCTGGAAGAACCTCATGTTGATCAGGAACAAATGCAGGAATGGTTAAGGAGAGGCGAATTCAAACCAAGAGATGAAAGGTTAATATTGTTGGCCCAAGATAGTGGGCTAAGTACACGCTGATTTACAAAGTCCATTGAACATGTGGGAGAAACAGACAAATGTAGGTTTTGTAAAAACGAAATGGAAACAGTCACAAACCTCGTTGCTGGTTGTGATATACTAATAGCAGAAGGACTATATACTGAAAGGCATAATAATGTGGCAAGACTGTTGCACTGGGGATTCTGCAAACATTATGGTATTGAAGTGGCTGGAAAAACATTGGAAACGTGCCACAAATCATCACAGAAAATGATGAAGTTTATATCACATGGGATTACCCATTACCAACAATTCAAAAGACAGATGCTAGAAAACTGGATATAGTGGTCCATGAAAAGAAGACAAATGTAACATTGATCATTGAAATCACCACATCCAGTGACTGCAGTGCTTGCATACAGAGACACAGAGTCAGAAAATATCAGGATCTGCAGGCAGAAACGACAGCAATGTGGAAGAAAGATAGCCAGACAGTTCCACTAGTAGTAGAAGCAATGGGTCTTATAAAAAAAAAAATCTACAGTTGTTTTTAGATATGTTACCAATCCATGTAACCCCGTACGAACTGCAGGAGGAGTCATTCCTGGACACACTGCAAGTGCATCTTTGGCTGACATCAAAGATTGAAACAATACTAATTTCATGAACTTTAATTGTACTGACTTAGGAATGGGATCAATTCCTGTCATGGTATTAGAAACCCAAAAGATTTGGAGAAATTAAGCAGGGGGAAGTAAACATATGCTGGCTTACTCTATCCACACAAACAACTAACAATATACAGCTGTACAAGTTCACACAACTGGTCAAGTCCCCAACTAGGTTCAATAAAGCCACAAAGGGAATCTATATTAAATTGGTTCCTGACATCTTTGCCCAAAATGATAACCTCCCATGGTCCTTTACCTAATGCAGTGAACAACCAACTTCCTATATATGTTATCAGACATAGTGAGTAAAACTCATGAATGAATTGCTGGTATTTTATAAATAGAGATGATATTTTACTGCCATCTTCTGGTTGCAGCAATGCAGTGCTCCATGCACATTTTTTAGGCTGTTTTATATACGAACATTTTTATCACGTAGTTACTAGATGGCAGTATTACAGTATTTTTTATGTTTAGATGATGTTTCATGAACGAACGCTCGTAAGTTGCAATTTGTATAGAACTGCTTTATGATTTTTATAATTCCTGAATATTATTATGTTTATTTTAAGGATCTATGGGAGTTTTGTAATAAGGTGATTTAGTTGTTTTTCAGTAGATTCAGAGATTAGTGCTTCATTAGATGTTTTAGCCAATTGGCTGATTGTTAATTGTTTGGTGATGTTTTGAATTGTTATTTTATATATATGCCTGAATTTCATTTTTAGTTTGAAGTATGATGAAGCGTCTATTAGGACACAAAAGCACTTACTCTTTAAAGTTTGTTTATTAAAACCTGTTTGCACCTAAGCGATGTTTGCTGCCTCCCGTTGTTTGTGATATTTCTCTGATTTTACTGAGAGGTGCTTTATCCATTGGGACACATCATTTGTTTTGCTGCTTTTTCTTTGGATTGAACTCAAGGGAGCATGGTGGAAGGTGCTGACTTGGAACTTGAGTTTAATCCTAACTGTATACAGCAGAGTACTAAAATGGATTTATTTAACAGATTAATAGTAATCCACTTCTTACTTATACAGCCAGTACTAGAAATGGTAACAACAAGATTATAATTGATAATGGAGTATTGCTAAGGCTAACTAGAGAGATTGAAGCAGCCTTAGTTAAATTAAAAAAGACGCAGTGGCAGTGTAATTATATGGATGCATGTATAAGCTTTAAGATGGTCCCTAGAGGACTGCGTATTCTTAAAAAGCCAAGGTATGGAAAGTCCTTTCCAGAGCTATTAGCGAAGTGACCACGTATTAACTTGGAAACGAGTTTTGCATATATGAGATTGTTGATTAAACACAACATGTTTACTGAAGACAGCCTCACAGTGGAAGTGTTAACAGTTACAAGTTTTATCTGCAGAAAGGTGCACTACATTTTTTGATGAGTTAATCACCAATGTCACAGCCACTGAGTGCAGACTTCGCTTTCAGAAGAAAAAGAAGTTAGAGCGTGACTACAATGATTCCAGTAAAGGACAAGTCTTTTCTTGGCCAATAATCTACATGCATAAATAATGAAACCATGATTTCTGCAAACTAAGTGTTTGCTCCTTCTTTGAGTGATAAATCTGTGAAAAGCATCTTAATTCCTAATCTAATAACGCTATAGATGTTGGAAAGAAGACCGTTGAAGCTTAGACCTCTAATCATGAACAGGTTTTTTTCAATCTTCTTCTTCCAATCAGGAATTACCCACAGAAGCAGCGATCTTACAGCATAAGGAAGAAACGACGTAAGATATCAGCCAACATGACAGAAATTAAAACACAGAAGAGACCTTAGAACCAAATAAGTTTAAATTAGTGTGGAATATTCCAGTTATTCTTGGAGTGATGCAAAAATTTCCCTTATTCAGAAGGTTTCCATCTCAACGAACTGATGTATCTGATTTAATTATCGATATTAAGCTGTTCGCTAGGAATACAATGTTGAAATCAGCATGTAATAACACCGGGAATAGTCACATCAGCAATTTCAAGAAACCCAGTGTTTTTACACCAATGTTACACCCCCTGCTAGAAGCCTTTGAAAGATCCTGTGAAAAGGACTTGTTCAAATTGATGAGCACAAACTGACAAGGTAAGACCTTTTATAATTTGACTCTGGATGAACAGAAAGCCCTTAAAACTTTACAGGGCAACGAAGGAATAGTGATTAGAACAATTGACAAAGGGGGAGTGGCAGTAATTATGGATAAAATAAATATGAAGAGAAGATTTCATACATGTTAAATTACACCAATACATACACTGTGCTAACTAATCAACAACTTAATAGGTTGATCAAAGATTTCATTGCAGATCTCTATGACTACTTCATGTGCGGTATAACAGATGCTGATATGTACAAATATTTTTTAGTGGAGATACCAGTTGTTCCTTCGTTCAGAGGATTACCAAAAATACACAAGAATGCAATAGATCCTCCCCTGAGACCCATAGCCTCAAGTAGGGGGTGACTAACAGAACCCATCTCTCTGTCGAAAGACAATTAAGATCTGTGGTAGATGCTACTGATGTGATTTTAAGAGACACTGAACATTTTCTTACTACATTATCTGAACATGTTTTCTCTAATAATTTCACACCAGAAAATATTTTGTTACTCTTGATGTGACTTCACTATTTACACCGATTCCCAATGAAGCAGGCATGAAATATATTAGGCAATTTTTGATTAAGAACACAACAGTGTCTCACGATAAGATCCTTTTGCATTGTATACTAATAGACCTTATTTTAAACAATAACTTTTTTTTGTTTAGAAATAAGCATTATTTACAAAAGAAAGGCGTAGCGATGGATACATCGTGCGCCAGTTTGTATGCCAACATCATTATGACTCATTGGGAACATACTTTTGTTTTGACTAACTCAGAGTATTCTAGTTACATATCCTATTATAAAAGATTTGTTGAGGACATATGTTTGTTATGATGTGGTAGTGAGGTCAGATTTAATAATTTTATAACATATATCAATTCTACTACAGATTTCTTACATTTTACAGCTAACTGGTCTATTTCTTAGATGCTACTATTATTAACAGCGAAGGCATTATTTCTACTAGGTCTTTTAAGAAATCGTGCAGGAAGAATAATATATTATATACACAGAGTATGAATCCACATCATATTAACAGGAATATCATAAAAGGACAGGGACTTAGGATCTTCAGACTCACGAGCACTACAGTTGATTGCGAGAAAGTTCTTAAGGCTCTTCAGATGGATCTTTTAGATAGGGGATATAAAAGGGAAGAATGTAGCCCTCTATTGAATGGTACATTGATTAACAGAACAGAGACAGAGGTCGACAATTTTTCAGAGAGGAGATTAGAGAGGGAAACAGCCCACAGTAATAAACTCTCAACTAATAACAAATGTAGAGTTATCATCCTCTTTACCTCTAATAACGCAGCTTAATGGGAGGTTATTTCTAAGACTTGAGGATACTCTCAGTAGATGAGAAGTTAAAAAAAGTTGTAGGGGGAAGAGACCCTATACTGTCTATAAGAACAAGAAATCTCTAAAGCGATTATTATGCTACGAGAAAGATATACCACAGAGAGTACAGTCACATAGGAAAGGTACATTTAGCTCCAGACGATGCATACATTTATTCACCTCACAACTGAAAGAATATAGGAGTTTACTCATTATGCTGATTGTAGTTCAAGAGATTTAGTGAATCTGGCACAATGCACATGATATCCAGCTTTTCATGTGGGCAAAACAAATAGGATCTACGTGAGTGAGTAAAAGAGAACGCCTTTATGCAATTAATAAAAAAGATGAGAGTAATACTCTATCAAGACATGTACATAATAGTTTAGATCATACGTTTTCTTTTTTAGTACTTCAATTTACTACTAGGAGCTTTAAATTAGGTAACAAAGAACATCAAGGAGAAGTGTGAGATTAGATGGATTATAAAATTACAGGCTGATAAATCATGTGGATTAAATAATAAAATAACACAAACATTTCTTGGCTGGTAGAGATTTGAAATATTGAAAATGATATTTAACAAAATGCACACATCTTTCATGTAGGCCTCACATCTGTTTTATAACGTTTCATTTAGTTGATGATATGTTTATTAATCAGCTTATACTGTAGCTTGGGTAGTGTATAGGAAAGGAACTTGCTGTTTTAAGTTTTATGAATGAATTGCTAGTATCTTATCAACAGAGAATATTTTGTGTAATCTGCTGGTTCCAGCAATGCATAGCTCCATACACATTTTTTAGGCTAATGTTTTATGTACAAACATTTATCACAGTTGGCAGTATTACTGTACTTTTTACGTTTATAATTTAGATAATGTTTCATGAAAGAACGCTCGTAAGTTGCATTATGTATAGGACTGCTTTATGGTTTTTACAATTCCTGAATATTATGTTTATTTTAAAAAAGTCTATAGGAGTTTTTTATAAGGTGATTTAGTTGTTTTTCAGTAGATTCAGATATTAGCGCTTGATTAGATCTTTTAGCCAATTGGCTGATTGTTAATTGTTTGGTGATGTTTTGAATTTTTACTTTGTGTGTGTGTGTGTGTGTATACATTTTTACTTTGTGTGTGTGTGTGTGTGTGTATACATACATACATATATATATATATATATATATATATATATATATATACATATATATATATACACACATATATATATATATATATATATATATATATATATATATATATATATATATATATATAGATATATGCCAGGATTTATTTTTTGGTTTGTTTGAAGTCTGATGAAGCATCCATTAGGATGTGAAAGTGCTTATACTTTGAAGTTAGTTTATTAAACCCTGTTTGCACCTAAGCGGTGTTTGCTGCCTCCCATTGTGCTTTATCCATAGGGACACATCATTTGTTTTGCTACAGTGAGTAAAACCTCTACCAACACCACTACAACAAAGTCAGAAATATCTCTAACATCCATATCCAAACCTTCAACAATACCCTGCATAGTTATAACTGGAACTTACTAAAAGACCTTCCACTGGATGAGGCTGTCAACAAATTTAATATAAAACTTCTTTCTTAAACAACTATTATGCCCCCATCAGATCAAAAGATTAAAACCAAACCAGCCATGTAATAACATCAGGGTGGTCATGAAAACAAAAGATAAGGCCTTGGAAAATATGAGTCAACAACAAAACCCATGAAAACCTACAACACTGCAGACACCTAAGGAACTTAGCTAAAACCTTACCAAAAATGACAAGAAAGCACTACATCACACTTCAAGAGGCACAACCCTAAACTCTTCTGGTCTTCAATAAAAAAGAAGTTATGTACTCACCATAATGTTCCATCTGTGTTCTCCATTTTCATTCTTCCTCAACCTGTGGGTTCGGCTACAATACTCGGAACAGACTTTGCCACTACAATAGCTTGTGGGAACAAAAGACCTCTCAACTCATCCCTTACCCACAATGCACCTAGCTCAATTACCTTAGATCAATTTTGCTGATAGAAACAGACAAAAAGGCTTTCAAGGAGACTATATGTGGCTGACCAAGTTTGCAGACCAATGTAAGTTGGGTGCTGTCATTGACTCCCCAAATGATGTTAACATACTGCAAGAGGGTCTCGCAGCAACTAATGACTGGTGCCAAAGTCATGGCCTCAAGCTAAATATAAAACAATGTATTATCATACCATTCAGCAAATACACGACCCCTGCTGATTACCACATCAACAGCAACCCCCTAAGCACACAACTTGTGGTGAGAGTCCTGGGCACTCAGGTTGATAACCTGACATTCTACCATCATGTAGCGGCAGTGGTCAGAAAAACCTTTACTTGATTCATCTCATAAGTAAAGGGGCTGCATCCAGAAAAAAGGAAGTTATTATTTCTCTATACTCCTCCCTCAGACCAATAATTGAGTATAATTCCCTGTTTGAGATGTACCTCTCCAAACATCTGCACCAACTGGAAAGGCCACTGAAATGCCTCACAAAGAGAATCCATGGCCTCCAACACCTGTCCTATGCAGACAGGCTCAAATCGCTATCACTCTACTCGGTATCGTACAGATTGCTCAGGGATAATCTGTGTCTCGCCTACAAGGTAATTTCAGACCCTGCCTTACTAGAGATGCTCTATATCCATAAGTCTAACTCCTCATGCACTACTGACTCAAAAGGCCTGAATCTAATATGAGACAGCAACAAAGCCTACTGGAGAGATAGGTTCGTCTCCCAGAGGCTGCCCAGTCTCTGGAACAGACTTCCTATACACGTCAAACAAAGCACCTTGTTAACCCTCTTCAAGTGCAACCTTGATGAGTGGATGGGAAACCACAAATTTGTCCCAGGGGTTCCACCTGTGTCCCTCACTGACAGGGGCGACAGATGCTGACTGAGGTTTCTTTTGAGGATAAACTCTACTCTTGGGTAGGCTTGTAAGGGCCCCATGGCCATTAACCTAGTAACCTCCTATGATCCTATATCTGGAACTGCAAACGTATACCAAAAAGTTAATCTATCAGTCCTCCGTTCTTCCAGAAACTAAGGGAAGGGGGTTGCAGTGTGGGGAGTTGAGGAAGAATGAAAATGGACAACACAGATGGAAAATTATGGTGAATACATAACTTCATCTGATGTCAATTATCCTACTATCCACAGCCTGTGGGACAAAGTCCCCAGCTACCTTACATCATGTGCAGACTCAAGGAAGGATGTTCCTAAGCACCAATGAGCTGAATGATGCTGTACACCTGGAGACCAAATCCAATTTGTAATGAGTAACAAAGGTATGAGGAGTAGCCCAAGTTGCGACTGCACAGATATCATCCATAGAAGCTCTAGACTGGAATGCAGCTGAAGTTGCTATGGCCCTGGATAAAAGGGCTCACAAGGGTTTTGTCAAAAGGAATGCTTGACTTAGAATAAATAAATGAGATAAAATCAGTGAACTATCTGGCTAACATCACTTTGCTCACAGGTTTTTCCAATCTGGTATGCGAGAAGGAAACAAATAATTGGCCCGACTTCTTGAAATCTTATATTCTGTGAAGATAGAATTTTAATTGCCTGTGAACATCTAGCAAATGTAAACTATGCTCACCTTTGTTAAAGAAGTTGGGGGAAAACACTGGCAGGTTAATGCACTGGTTGATACTGTTTGTCTGAAACCACATTAAGAAGAAATGAGGGGTCGGTTCTGAGCAAGAGTCTATCTTTCTGAAAAAACAGGTATGGCGGTTTAGAAGATAAGGCCTGAATCTCTACAATCCTTCTAGCAGAAGTTACTGCCACTAAGAAAGCAGTTTTCTAAGACAGGAGGTTGAGATTTCAGTCATTAGCTGGCTTAAAGGAGGATTGAGTGATCGCTTGCAACACCAAATTCAGGTCCCAACGAGGAGAAGAATCTTTGTAGGGTGTTTTAAAAGAAGAGCACCCCTCAACAAAGCTTTGCAAAGTTTGTTAGAAGTAACTGAGGAGGCTTGATAACCAGTGTGAAAGTTTGCTAGCACTGCTAATTGGACTCTGATCATAGAAGCTGAAGCTACTTCACTGAAAATAAAGCTAAAAAAGTGAAGAATATCATGAATTGGAGCCGAAAAAAATTTCAGTGTTATTCTGGAGCACCCAGTGCTTAAATTTCTTCCATTTAATGGTGTAGCTTGTATGCAAATAGTTTATGAGAAGATAACCGAAAGTGATGGACAGAGGAATACAGCATGGGTTGTCTGGCTACAAATGGAAATGGAGAAACAAACAATGCTGTCATCTTGAGATTTGGAATGTCCTGTTGAACCATGCCTGTCAGATAGGAAAGGAGATCTGGACTTGGATCCAGTATCCAAGGCTGTTGAATTAGGGGAGGCCAAAGGAAGGGGAACTAAATCTGTCAAGGCCAGTAAGGCGTAATGAGGATAACTTGCTCTTCAAGTTGACTGCTTTCTGTAGGAACCTGGAAATTGATGGAATTGGAGGAAAGGCATAAAGGAGATCGGAGGGCCAATTGTGAAGAAGACCATCCCTTGGGTAACTTCCCCTTTGAGGGGATCAGTGCAAAACAGCTGCTGCACTTGTTGCTTAGGAGAGAGGCAAATAGGTCGCAGCATGGTTGACCTCATCTTCAGAATATTTTTTCCGACACTGTTTGTCTGAGGGAAGACTCGTGAAGTAAAAGTATGAACCTGCTCACTTTGTCTGCTATCACACTGGACTTCCCCATATTATTGCTATGAGAAAATGGTTGGATGAGATCATCCACTGCCACACACTGACAGCTTCCTGACACAATGGATAGGATCTAGTTCCTCCCTGTTTGTTGATGTACCAAACTACTGACATGTTGTCTGTTTGAACTGCAGTTGTCCCCAAAGGGATAGCATCTTGGATGACCTTCATTGCTAAAAGCACTACTCTCGTCTCTAGGATGCTGATATGCAAACTGGCCTCTACTGGGGACCAAGTGCCTTGGACGATCCTCCCCAGAAAATGTCCCCCCACCCTAACCGGGAGACATCAGTGGTCACTGTGGCCTTGGGCTGAGGGGGAATGAATAGATGGCCCTGTAAAATTTGATCCAATTGAATCCACCACATAAGATCTCTTTTGCATATACTGGTGACTGCATTAGGCATTGACATTGGCTGACAAAGGACTGACCGTTGTGTTGCAAGCAGCCATTGTAAAATTCTCATGTGAAATCTGGCCAAGGGGATGAGTGTTACAGACGCTGCTAAGGACTCCAGCACCTGAATAACTAATTGTGCTGGTACTTTGTTGCTGTTGACTATCTTCATGACTTGAAAACAGATTGTCTCCAGTCTTCGTGGGAGAAGGTAGGCTATTGTGGTCTTTGTGTTTAAGGAAGCCCCTAAGAAATCTAAAAGTTTGTGTTGGTTCTAGATGAGATTTTTCATAACTTATGGTTACACCCAAGTTAAGAACATGTTTGGAGAAATTTTACTCTTGCCATTAACAGTCGATGCCTGGTTGTAGAGGTGATGAGCCAGTCGTCCAAATATGGAAACACCCGGAATCTTTGCAGTCTCAAGTGAGCTGCTACTACTGCCATGCACTTGAACACCCTAGCGGCCTGTGGTGAGGCCAAAGGGCAGTACTCTGAATTGGCAATGACTGCCTCCCAGCCAACTGAAGAATGGAGTGAACAGTGACCATCCAGAATTTGGTTAGCTGAAGACTTGTTTAGATTGCTGAGATTCCAAACTGGTCTCCAATCCCCTGTCTTTTCTGGCACTAAAAAGAACCTTGAGTAAATTCCGGATCCTCTCTGGTCTAGTGGGACCTCTTGGATTACTCTTTTTTTCTAATAGCTTTTGTATTTGCAGTGCTAATTGCACCATTTGACTGTGTGGAACACCTGTGATTTTTCTGCAAATGGATGAAGGAAGGAGCAATGTTATACTATAGCCTCTGGATATTATCCTCTGCACCCATGTATCTTGTATTATATGTAGCCCGGTTCTCTGGTGCAAGAACCAACAACCTCTGACTGCCTCCAGAGGAAGACAATTGGGCCTCCATTCAGGAGTGCTGAAAGGGTCTACCAAAGAAGGAATCTCTGTACCCTTGGTTTTGCAGGCCACCTCTGCCAAGGGGGCATCATCTTCTGTTAGAGTTCTCCCCTCTGTCCTTGGAGGAACTATCACCACGTGGATCCTGAGAATATTCTTGGGATTTCCTGAACCACATTTTCCCAATACTGCTTTGATTCCTACAAAAGGGTCTTTGCCAAGTGGAAAAACATGCCCACAGCAAACAGAGTTTTCCCATCCTTTTCACACCTGGTCAATGCGTCTCAGCTTTAGGCCCAAACAAGGATATACCGTCAAAGGGGGCACTGACAAAGACTTGTAGGGTTCCACAAAATCACAAGCGCATCCAAGTGTGTCTCCTTATGACAACTCCTGATCCCACTGCTCTAGTCGCTCCTCCGGATGTACGTGAAATTAGCCTCGTGGAAGAGTTAGAAATGGAAGATAGGGTGGCCAACTGAGAGGTAACAGACTCCCAGACCACTTCAGAAACAGCTCCTGAGAGGGTATCTGATTATTCTTTAATCAAATCGCTCTGTAGTCTGGTAAAGTGTGCCAGGTAGTTCAAGGAATGCATGGCAAAAGTCGATAATGCATGAACTCACTTCCCAAATCTATCAAACGTGCAAGACTCCTTGTTGGGAGGATGGATAGAGAAACTTTCCTCTGCCAGTTCCTTTTTTGTGGCTGCTGCCATAACAATAGCATCTGCAGACAAACCTTTAATCCAGAATGGCTTATCTTCAGGGGCAGTGATAATTCTGTCCAGTCTCTGGGGAACTGGTTCAGTATCATCAGGGACATTCCATGCCTACTCAAGAGACCAACTCAATGAGCTCATCAGCAGGCGGAGTTACCCAAGAAATAGACGGGCAGGTACCAAATGCATGCAGGTAAACAGATTCCTCAGACGAAGGATTAATGGGCTTCCAATCACCTCTCTGCTTAAGGATTTCTGGATGTCTCCAAAGGAGACATCATCAAGAAGTGACTTTGGGGATCCTTCACCTTCGTCGAAATCCATAATCCATATTTTCTGAGAGAGATTCTGCCAAGGAATCCAAGTGTTTCCTCTTCCATTTTTTGTTCCTAGGACCCTTCTCAGTAGGGTGGTCAGGGGAGGTATCTGAAGAAGAGGGGCCTCTCTGCTGGGAAGCTTGAGGCTTTGGCACTCGCAGTAGAGGTAGTTGTTGAGATTCTTGTCGAAGATGTGACAAAGTTGGTTGTGCCGAGACAGAAGGAGCCGAATGATCGACTGTAATAGACAAGGGTGTCTCCATAGCTTTGAAAGCCGATCCACCCAGGCAAGGAAAAGACCCTTTATCCAAGAGGACATAACTCAGAACCGTAGTCCCTCACTGTCCTTAGGAGATCTCCCCCTAAGACAGAAGCCAAAGCCAATCTGATCCATGCCGAAGCTCCAAGGTGCGGAGAAGACTCTGAAAAATATGAGTCAACTTGAGCCCCTCAGAACAGACATGACAGATATGGCACCAAGAGATCTCCAGTTCCAAATGAACCAGAGAACTCAGAGCAACCTCTGGGTCCAAAGATAAGGATAACTTGGGACCCAACACACTCGGTACCAGACAGCTCAGAACCGATGTCTCTGAAGCTTTCAACGAAGTTAGAGGAGGAAGAAAATTAGGGAGAGTTGAAGACTGAAGTCCCTGACCTGAAGTGGTAGAAACTGAAGTGGTCCCTGTCACACCTTGCACCCAGAGGATTTTTCTCAGTCTCTCCATTTCGTCTTCAGTAAGATTTCTGAAATAATGGGTGGACATAAAGGGAGACTTGGGTCTTTCCAAAAACAGAGAAAGGAGCCTGTTTGGAAAGGAGTCTATGGAAGGAGAATATTTAGCTCTCAGAATTGTAAGAAATTCCTGTGTTGGCAACGAAGACGAAGACAAGGTTGGATCTGAAGACTTAGTTACAGTACTCTGCAGTTCTGATGAACGTGCCAGAACCAAAGGTTTGGGCAATTTTTGCAATCAGTTCCGAGGGAGTAGACAGAACCAACACCTTTGACTTCTTCGGGCTAGGAACAGATGGAGAAGTCGGAGCCTGGCTTCTCTATTTCGCCTTTTCTGAAACTTTAGAGGAGAAAGAAGAAGCAGGACTAGAAATGACAGATTTTAATGTTTTGCTTTAAATGAGAACGTTGTTTCAGATATGGCCTCTCCAAACAAAGAGGGAAGCAGTCCTTTTAATATCAATTTATTTTTTTCTCTCCACAAGACCCCAGTGACTAAAGGAGTGACAAATTGAACAGTCCTCCTGAAGATGGAGGGGGCCCAAACAATACACTGAAAGAGAATGTGCGTCAGAATAAGGAATTTTGTGACCACATTTCTCACAACGTTTGAAGTCCACCAGGCCATTTTCTTTATCTGACATTTTCAAAGAAGAAAGCATGTACACACACACACAAGCATGCTCTCTCAACTAAGGGACAGGGAAGAGGGAGAGAAGAAGATGAAAGGAGTTTTTTTTTTTTTTTTTTTGTTTTGAAAAGGGGAAGATAGATAGAAAAATAGAAGAATGTCAACTATGATATTTAAGAACTCACCAGGTGTAGAGAAAAGAGAAGAAAGGAGAAAAGGATAACAATAGTATCTAGAATACTTTCATACTGGAAAAGGAAATGGGTAAGGGATCATTTTCAAGAAGAAAGGCAAAGAAATTTAAAATTACAGAAGAAAACAAACTGAAAAAAAAAACATCTGCTCAAGAGGATATGGCTCTACATCTAACTCACAAAGCGGCAAATGAGATTTGACTTAATTGGGATAGGTGCACTGTGGGTAGGGGATGAGCTCGAGAGGTTTTTGGTTCCCACGAGCTATTTTAGCGGCCAAGTCAGAACTGAACTCACATGCTGAAGATGGAATGAAAAAGTGACATCAGATTAGTCTTTTAAACCCTGGTAAAATTACGTAGCCAACCAGTTGTCTCCTAACATAACACGAGTACAAATACTGTATACAACAAAAGTTTCATCCAGTTAGTTGCTTCACTTCTAAAATACCCAAAAAACAACCCACTCAGCTCTAGCTCTCACACCCATACAGATCATTCCCCTTTACTCTCAAATAGATACTAACCTCAGTCATTAAAAACATATAACCAAATTAAAATCTACCACCATAGCTCCAGATAACGTACCCGCAGAATATTTCAAAAACTGCAGCAGAATCCATTGTCAATCTTATTAATCACTCCAAAAATTGCATTCCAGAATTATAGAAAAAAAATGCTTTGTCATATCTTTACCCCCAGGTGGCTCATCCACTGGCCTAACCATCTGCAGACAGACAGCTTTACTTTCAGCACTGTCCAAAATTCCTATAGAAATGCATTCACAAGCAGCTAATAAAGCACATTTCAGAGAACAATATCCTCTACTCAACTCAGCATTGTTTTTGGTTAACCTTAGTACCTCTTCAGCTTTACTAAGATTCACTGAAGCAATTAATCTGTATAGAAATTCAGCATACTTGGTCTCCACTTTTTTTTAGACCTATGAAAAGCTTTAGATACCATCTTTAACGAAAAACTACTTGAGAGACTATCCTCAACAAGTTTAATCCAGGCAACACTTAACTGCTTCCACAGCTACCTATCTGACAGCAAGCTGTTAAATGTCAACAGGAATTCTCCTACTTTCTATCCATCTCCACAGGTGTCCCCAAGTATCCATTTTAGGCCCCTTACTTTTCAAGCTATACATTAATGAACTGCAATGTGCAATCACACTTCAGTTATATTATATGCAGATGACTCCATATTAATTTGCTCAAAAAATAAGTTATGTACTAACCATAACATTCCATGTGAGTTGTTCATCTTGCCTTCATTCTTACACAGGGGTCGGCTCTGAGTCGGCCGCTTTACTAGCTAGTAGCTCGAGGCCAGGTCCCTATCCCATGATGCTTTCTGTCCTACCTCAGATCTAGTTTGCTGAACCAAGCATGAACAAGTGGTATAACTCAATAAATACTCCAACCGGCGTAAGAAGTCCCAGAACAAGACCACCAGACTCCAAGTCTACTCGTTCTTCAATGAAGGTGAGAACAACTCACATGGAACGTTATGGTAAGTACATAACTTCTTTATGTGAAGTTGTTCAATCTCGCACATGGGTAGCGTCCCAAGCACCCTAATCTTGGGTGGCTCAAGGGAGTATATTCCTGAGGACAGTGGAACCAAAGGAAGCCCCGTCCCTGAGGCCCTCTCCTCTCCACTTTGTAATGAGTGATAAAGGTATGCGGCTTAGACCAAGTGGCAGCTGCACATATAGTGTCCAAAGGCAATCGAGCCGCATAAGCAAAAGTGGAAACGGCCCCAGTGGAGTGCGCCTTCACACCATGCTCTAATGTTTGGTTTGCTGAAAAGTATATAAATTTAATACAGTCAGTTAACCATTTGGAAAGGGCAACTTTAGAAACTGGTAATCCTTTCTTAGTGTCAGCATGAGATACAAAGAATTGGTCAGATCTTCTGTATTCCTTTGTCCTGTCCAAACAGAATCTCAATTGTCTGTGGACATCACGTTTATGCAACATGTACTCCATCTTATTAGAATGATTACTGAAAAAGGTTGGAAGTTCGATAGTTTGATTCAGGTTAGTCTCTGAACACACCTTTGGCAGGAATGAAGGATTAGTTCTCAGTGATAATCTGTCTGGATGGAACACCAAATATGGGGGCTTGATAGAAAGGGCTTGAAGCTCAGACACCCTATGTGCTGAGGTAATGGCCACCAAGAAAATAGTTTTCCAAGAAAGAAACTTAAACTGGCAGGATGATGCAGGCTCAAAGGGGGGAATAATACATGACAACACAAAATTTAGATTCCAAGGAGTAAAGGGTTGTCTAACAGGTGGCGTAAGATGAATGGTACCCTTCAAGAAGGCCCTACATAATCTGTGAGACATCAAATTAGAACCTTCTGAGGTGAAAATTTGAAATTGCAGCAAAAAGAAAATCGCTTCCATTTACTAGCATACAACTTTCTAATGGAAGCCTTATGCGAAGATACAAGAATGTGTTGTACTTCAGAAAAAAATCATGTGACCTGGCTAGGTTGGGAATCGGAGCAGCCAAGTTGTCAGTCTGAGGGAACGTAGGGAGGGATGGAGGGCCCCCGACGAAAGTGTCAGCAGGTCTGAAACTGGGTCCAGAATCCAAGGTTGCTCCAGTTGATAGAGTCGGAGAAAAGGGAACCAAATCCGATGAGGCCAAAAAGGGGCTATTAAGATCATAGTCCTTCCCAGGCTTTTGGCTTTCTGCAAGAATTTTGGAATCAGGGGTATAGGCGGGAAGGCATACAGGAGTCTCGGGTGCCAACTGTGTATGAGTGAGTCCCTTGAGCCATCCCCCAGAGGATGATTCAGGGCAAAGTAGCTTCTGCATTTGGCATTCACAGGGTATGCAAACAGGTCGCAGCAAGGCTGGCCACATCTGCGGAAAATCTTCGCAACTTCGTCTTTGAGAGACCACTTGTGCGGTAACAAAATGGCTCTGCTCAGTTTGTCTGCTATCACGTTGGATTTCCCCAGGATATGCGTTGCTATCAGAAAGCACCCGGTGGATACTGCCCACTGCCAAATTCTCAAGGCCTCTCGACACAGGGAGTAAGACTTTGTTCCCCCTTGCTTGCTGATGTACCAGACCACAGATATTGAACAACTTCACATCATTATCTTCTCTCCAAGATTTACCTCAGCAATCCTTCCAATCTGTAGAAAACTGGCTTAAGGACTCTTACCTTCTCCTAAATCCTAAACAAACTAAATTAATGCTATTCACCCTTAAAAGTTCTTCTTCCAGAAGTCCCTTTTCTCAATAACATAAAAACAATACCAAAATTGAACTAGTACAAACCACTAGGCATTATAATAGACAAACTCCTGACATTCAACCAACATATCCTTCAAGTAACACAGAGGACTCATCAGAAATATTGTGCCCTATACAGAAATCCTACTTGCCAGATTCTGCAGCAGCCTATCTACTCCAACCTTACACTATGCTTCCCCCCATTCATTACCCTAAACTCTACTCCGTCCTCAAAACTCAAGCAGCGCTACAACAAAGTCGCCAAGTTTTCTGTCAATCAACCATACAGAGCTCACTACTGCATTGCTCTTAAACAACTACAACAGTTAGAAGGGTCTATATCATAACAGTGAAACCTTGCATACGCGAATACGGAAACGTCATATATATTGAGTGAAACGCGAAAACACTGGAACATCCTGAACCACAAAATTCAAAATGTTGAACCGGCATAGTTGGCCAACCCCACTGCCCGCTACGTACTACCTACCCAAACAAAATACATAATCCACATACATACACTTAACAAAACCCTACTTCTAATCCTAAACTAAAGCTTACATATATTACTGTGCATGCACTTACCTTAACCCACACCCTAACCCTAAGGTTCGTAACTACTGCACAACTACATTAAGGAGCTATACCCAAACAAAATAAATAATCCACATACACTTAACAAAACCCTACTTCTAACCCTAAACTAAAGCTTACATATAATTCTATGTATGCACTTACCTTAACCCGCACCCTAACCCTAAGGTCCGTAACTATTGCACACTTACCTTAAGGAGCTATACCAGAGAAGGGCCAACTATGATGATTTGACATTTTGAATTTCGCGCTTCAGGACGTTCGGTGTTTTCACAGTTCGCTCAATGTGTGTAGACGTTTCCGTATTCGCGCAACTACGGTTTCATGGTTGTAATAGGTAACCCAGTTAGTACTGGTATACATTGACAGTTGCACTTCATAATCTCAAATTACTGAAATCCCAAATTTCAGTAACCAGAGACCATGAAAACCAGAATGCCGAAAGTGCATAAGAGCGAATTTGAATATCTCGAATCCACGCTTATGCATTTCCGGTATGCTGTGTCTAGTGTTATGGTGTCTGAAATTGGAGGTGACTGAGTGTTTGTGTGTGTTTTTGTATGTTGTATATGTGGGTAAGGGTAGGGAGGTAAGTGCGAGTGTTGGATTTGTTGGTGTTTGTGTATGTGTGATGTGTATTTGTGTGCGAGTGAGTGGAGGAAGCCACGGTGTGAGTTTTTTTATGTTTTGTGAGAATTCGGAGTTGGTATATATAAATAGGGGGGTGTGGGGGGGTGCAGGGGGGCTTGCCCCCTGCTTATATGTACTGTAGGGTTGTGTGGTTTGTGTGCTGTGGGTGGAATGGTGTGTGTGTGTTATGTGGTGTATGGTGCATGTATGTTAGTGATTGTGTGGTTTGTGATTGTGGGTTTCGGTATTATGAATGGTTTGACTTTATAGTCTTGGGTTACTGAAATTCGGGATTTCAGTAATTCGAGATTATGAAGTGAAACCACACACATACTCAGTTTGGAACAACCCACAAAACTATTATTCACACCAAACACACAAACTTACATCAGACCACCTAACATTCCTCTCTAAACAGAGCCCTTCACTCCACAGATGCAGCTCTATTTACAATATGGTGGTGTTTCAGTGTGTAGTGGCCGTTGTGCTATTGTTTTACGTCTAGTTACCCTTTGTTGGGTAGGTTCTCTGGATTTCTATTTACAATATCCAAATTAAAAATACTCAGGTGAATCCCTTTGCTCCAGCTACATTTCAAAAA
The DNA here is from genome assembly GCF_019279795.1 of Protopterus annectens. Classification (NCBI taxonomy): domain Eukaryota; kingdom Metazoa; phylum Chordata; order Ceratodontiformes; family Protopteridae; genus Protopterus; species Protopterus annectens. The sequence goes on along the minus strand of NC_056728.1, from coordinate 230,746,254 downwards.
TGGAATAACCTTCCCAACCAATTAGGACAAATAAATAGCCTAACATCCTTTAAATCAGAACTAAAAGATCATCTAACACTGAACTGGGTATGCCGTTGCCAACCTCCTAGATAAATAATTCCACCCTACTCCACGTTTGCACAATTAATCTCTACTCTTGTGATACTATCTTTATACTCCTGAGCACCTATCAGTGCTACTCCCTAACCTTCTTCCTTCAAAAGCCTCCATCATCATATCCTCAAACTATCTTCTCACTTTGTACATCACAAGAGTAATGCTTTACATATTCCATCTTCCCCTTTCACCTTTTCCCTTCCTCTAAATCTTCTCCTGTGTCTACTGCCACCCTATCCTTTCCTCTCAGACTACTCCTACTACTAATCCCCTCCCATCATACATTCCTTCTCTCCATTTTCCTGGTTAACACTCTCTTACTGACAGTTCTAAGGTAAATCTGCTTCTACAAATGTTCCTTCTCACTAATATTTAGTCAATACACTATTATAAATTAATGTATGCACATCCAGTCAGCAATTCTACTGTACTTCTATGTATATATTGTATATTGACAGTCTTACTTCCTGTCGACTGCATATGCACTGTTAAGCTATATTTATTATGTCTTCCCGCTTCTTTTACGTATTATCTGTAATTTCATTGTTGTAGCTTTTCTCCCCAAGCCTCTACTGAAAAGGGGCACTGATGCCTAGTTGGACCTTCTTGGTAAAGAGATGTTAAAAATATAAATAAATCTGACTGCAGTGAGCAAAATAGAAATACTGAGCACCAACAATCAGCAATAAAATAAGCAACAGGAATAAAAAATAAAAAGAGCTGGCTAGGAATCTAAGTCCAGCTGAAAGAAAAATACAATCCAACAGCATGCAATTATTAAAAGCAGAGCAGCAAATAAAGGACATAATGACAAGGAAAGAAAAATGAGAAAGCCTTTGGATGGGTAGAGAGGTGCAGTAAAAAAATGATCTTAAAAGACAATGAGAAAGGTCTGTCTTTTTAAGAAGTTTAATATGTATAGGCGATACCGTCAAAAGTACAACAAAGGGCTTTAGAGTAAAGAAATGCGTTCACAAAAAATACAGTTTTAATCTAAACATAGTCTGAGGCCATTTCTCTGATGCTTGCTGAACACATGGCAAAACAGATCTGGACAAGAAGTTTATTGGAAAAACATTATGGGGGAAATAGAAAAAGCTTGTGACCTGGGAAAATTTTACACGGAAAAGAGCCACACTGACTAAGGACCTGCACCTTCAGTTCTTCTCACTGATTAGGAGGGGCTTCCTCATCTCAGATCGGTTGCGTTTTATTAGTGTTTTTAATTAAATAGAAGTTATGTACTCACCATAACGTTCCATGTTTGTTGTCCTTCATCTCACCTTCCTTCTTGATGCTTGGGTTCACAGCCAATCCTCAGCTCTCATTCGGCCGTATACTTTAGCTCAAGAGCTTTTCACTGGCTCGAGGCTAGCCCCTATCCCAACATGCCTAGAGGTAGTTATCCAGATCTCTTTTGTGATAACCCACAAGACTAAATAGGTCAAAACATTACTAAACTTACATATAAGAGAACACCTGCATATAAGGGTGTGATATTCAGCAAAGAGAAAGGAAGGAAAGACTAGAGCTAACCAACTGGTAAGTAAAAAGGGAACTCAGCCAGTGTAGCCAAAAAAAAAGAACTCCTCTCGATCCTCCAGCAGGGGGAAGGAGGGCAGGAAACAAGAAGGAAGGTGAGATGAAGGACAACAAACATGGAACATTATGGTGAGTACATAACTTTATGTTATATTGTCCCCATCTCGCCTCCATTCTTGCTGGTTGGGACAGCGTCCCCAGCACCTGTTTCGTGGGTGGCTCACTGGAAAAGACTCTTCAGGACCGTGGAACCAAATGATGCCCTGTTCCGGGAGGCCACATCTACTTTGTAAAGAGAGATAAAGGTATGAGGATTAGCCCATGTAGTTGCCACACAGACTGAATCTAAAGGCAGTTTGGCTTGAAAAGCAATAGAAATAGCCAAGGCCCTAGTTGAGTGTCATTTAATTTTTCCTGGAAGTTTTTTGTTCCACAAAGCATAGACGTAGATGACCATGTCTGAAAGCCACTTTGATAAGGTCATTTTTGAGACCGGACAACCTTTCTTATTGTCTGCAAATGATATAAACAATTAGTCAGATTTCCTGAAATCCTTAGTCGTGTGTAAATAAAAATGTAATTGTCTATGAACATCCAATTGATGGAGCTTATACTCTGTCTTGTTGCCATAATTGGGAAAGAATACAAGAAGCTCTATGGATTGATTCAAATTGTGCTCTTAACACACTTTGGGTAAGAAGGAGGGATTGGTTCCGAGAGAAACTCTATCTTTGTGGAAAATCAAGTACGGGGAATGACTAGATGAGGCTTGTAATTCTGAAACCCTCTTAGCTGAGGTAATGGCGGTTAAGAAAAAAGTCTTCCATGTCAAAAATGTCAATGGACAAGCAGCAGCTGGCTCAAAGTGGGGAAAAATGAGAGTCTCTAAAACTAAATTTAAGTCCTGGGGGGGTAGGTTCTCTTACTGGAGGTCTTAAGAGGGTAGTACCTCTTAGGAATGCTCTACATAGCCTATGGGACATGATGTTAGATCCCATTTCTCCCAGATGGAAATTAGAAATGGCAGCCTGCTGAACCCAGAGAGTAGTTGCCGCTGCTCCTCATTCAAAGGTTTCAGCAAGAAATTCCATAAGCTTTGAAATGGAAGCAGTAAAAGGATCAATGTTGTTCTTTTTTGCCCAACAAGAGAACCTCTTCCATTTACTAGCATAAAGTTTTCTTGTAGTGGATTTATGGGATGAAATCAAAACGTGTTGAACTGCCGTGGAAACATCTGGAAGCCTGGCTAAGACCGGAAGTGGAGAAACCAAGCTGTCAGCTTAAGAGTATGGATGGAAGGGTGGAGAGCACCTGAATGATGCATCAGGAGATCTGTAACTGGGTCAAGTATCTAAGGCTCTCCTCGTAGATGATGCCAAAGGAATGGGAACCATATCTGTCGAGGCCAGTAAGGAGCACTGAGGATTAACTTGTAACCCAACAACTGTGCTTTCTGAAGAACCTTGGGGATCGGGGGTAATTGTGGAAAGGCATAAAGCAGTCCCGAAGGCCAATCGTGAACAAGTGCGTCCCTGGTTGACTGTCCCAGTGGTGGGACTAGGGCAAAGTAGCTGCTGTATTTGTTGTTGAGGGGGGTTGGCGAAAAGATCACAGCATGGCTGGCCTTGCTCGCAAAAAATCGATTCTGCAACGTCCTGTTTCAGGGACCACTCGTGAGGCATCAGAATATCCCTGCTGAGCTTGTCCACTATCATGTTGGATTTCCCCAGAATAAGTGTTGCAACCAGAAAGCATTGGGAAGACATCACCCATTCCCATACTCATAGAGCCTCTCGGTACAAGGGATAAGACCAGGTTCCGCTCTGTCTGTTGATGTACCATACAACTGCCATACTGTTTGTCTGAATTGCTATAGTCCCCATAAGTAGAGTGTCTTGAAATGCTTGTAATGCCAGAAGCACTACTCTCATCTCTAGGACACTGACGTGCAAGTGGTACTCATGTTCCTGCCAAGTCCCTTGAACAGTCTGTCCCAGATAATTCCCCCCCACCCTATCTGGGAAGCGTCCGTGGTCACTGTGGCTATGGGTTGGGGGGTTAGAAATGGTCTGCCCATTGATACCAGAGGGGAGTGAAGCCACCATGCTAATGTCTTCTTGCAAGACTCCGTGATCCAAATCTTATGTGACATTGATAAATCCTGGACTGACCATTGAGCCAAAAGGAGCCACTGCAGAATTGTCATGGGGAAGCGCACCATAGGGACCAGAGTAATTGCTGCAGCCATCAAACTCAAGACCGTGAGAACGAATCTTGCCGGGATTCTCTTTCTTGCCATAAGGAATGAAACTCGACGCCAAATGGTTAACACTCTTTCATAAGGCAGTTTTGCTATCATGGCCCGTGTGTCTAAATCTGCCCCTATAAATGTAATATACTGACAAGGCAAAATGGCAAACTTTTCGTAGTTTATGGTGATGCCTAGTTGTCTACAGGTGTGAATAGTGGAGTCCCGTGCCACGATCAGTTGATGCTTGGTGGTGCCATTCATCTAGATATGGAAACAGAAAACTGCCTGAGATGTCTCAAGCTTGTGTAACAACACAAATCCACACAAAAACACAAGAAAAGGTGGAGTCACTGAATCCTTTGCATAAACCTTTAATACCACAGATTAAGCGCTTTCAGGCAAAGACTTTGGCCATCTTCAGAACAACTCAATGAATACAACCCTGTTATATAAAATGGTTAGAAAGCTTAACCAATCGCATCTCAATTCCAATGAACAAATTACAAAAAACATTTACCTAAAACCATTCACTTAGAAAATTCACAAACAATTCAAGTAACCCACTCTTGATCACCTTGTGTGTTACCTCTTGTTGCCTCCTTGTTACAATTAATGTTAAACACCTGATTGACTATTTCAGGGGAATACCCTCTGTTTTTAAACCTACAATGTAGCTCTTCCACTAAAGAATCTAACTTTGTTTCATCACTTGTGAGCATATTTAATCTAACTAGCTGTCCTTTAATGATGTTATACTTGATAAGTGGGATGCATACTAGAGTACTGCAGCAAACCATTACTAGCTACATTTCTATAACTGAGCCCAAAACATCATTCCCTTCTTCTTTCAAGACTTCTATATCTAGAAAACAAACTTTCAAAGTATTCCAACCACCAGTAAATCTTAAAAAAAAAAAAAAAAAAAAAAAAAAAAAAAGAGGTACCATTGTTCATATCTTCTACAAATTTTGAAAGTTCAGACTGTTCGCCTCCAAATAAAAAAGAGGTCATCAATAAGGCGATAAGCTACAGCCTTTTCCCTGTTGACAATCTTAGACATGATGTTGGTCTCCCAGTAAGCCATTACCAAATTGGTGTAAATGGGAGCCATCCTTGCACCCATCGCCACACCCTTTGTTTGTAAAAAAAAAAAAAAAAATACTTGCCAAAAACAAAAATATTATACGAAAGAATATTGTCAATACATTCCAACATAAACTTACTTTCTTCCAAATCATACTCCCCACTGTGAATCAACATATAACCCACCCATTCTAAACCCACTTCATGAGGACTATAAGTGTATAATGATGCCACTACCACAGTAACTAAAAAATCCCATTTCTACTTTAATGCTTTTAATTTACTTAAAACATGAAAAGAATCCCTAATAAAGTACTCTGTGTTCTGAACCAACTTAAGCAAAGTCCTGTCAATAAATTTAGAACAAGGTTCTAACTTGGATGCTGGTGAAGAAACAATGGGCTTATAGGGAGGAAACTGCTCATCTTTGTGCATCTTCGGCATAGCAAAAAGATGCCTTATCTTGGGTTTGTCAACTTGAAAAAAATCAAACAATTTTAGAAATACCTCCTGTGAATGCATCCTCAAACCATGATTCTAGTCTTTTGTATGCCTTAAAAACATCTGCCTTTGATACTGTTTTGTATGCAGATGTATCTGTTATAGATGCCCTTAATGTAATCTTCTGTATTCATTATTACCATAGAGCCCCCCTTGTCAGCACGCATGACTCTAATGGAACAATCAATGCTGACAGAGTTAAACCTACTTTGTTCAAATGCAGTCATACTGAAGAATTTTCTGTTACTTTTTTTACTTAATAAATCTCTAATTTCCACCTCACATAAGTATTCAAAAGCCTTGATTGTTTAATGTAAAGGAGGGTTGAAAACACTGGGTACAATAAAATCCCCTTTAGGTTTGCCCTCTTGATTCCCCATAATGAACTTCAAATTAAGCTTACGTGTGTAAGCTTTCAAATCTATTTTTGTGCCCACAATGTCCGCCCTTCTAGAGGGCACAAAGTTAAAACCCTTTTTTAACTAATCAGTTTCTGCCTCTGTGAATACTCTGGTAGACAAATTATAAATCTTGAAAGTCATAGGCATGTACTGAATACTGGATGCCACTGTTACCTCGTCTCTGGGAAAAAGTGGGTAAAAACGTACTTGGCTTTCAGGTTCTACTACCTGCGTTGCAGATAAACTGCTGTGACTGCTCCAGTTCTGCCATGGTGGAATCTCTCTCCTCACTTCTACAAGAGCCTCCAAATGATCAACCTGTGTTCCCCTCTTCTCCTGCAAACACTTCGAGTGATGAGGAGATAAAAAAGACCTCTGATTTTGTTTTCTTTTCCTCCATTGTAGCCCCTATCCTCTCTGTTGGCTTCCTCCTCCTGTGCGTTTACACGCTGTGATGACGTCAGCTCTTCTGAAATGTTGCAGGTGGAAACGCTCTTTCTCCTGGTACAATCTCCGGTCCCTGTTAACTTTCTTTTCTTTCTCCCCAAGAGATTTGTCTAGGGAGTTGAGTTTTGGTTGTATACACCTCAAAAAACATTGATTTGTCTGGGAGAAGCAGCCAAACTGAGCTTATCTATTAGCCCATCAATCCATTTAGTTAACTTAGTTTCCTTCTCTTCCTGATTTTCCTTAAGCAACTCAAAGAATGCTAAACCTGCTTGTCCACAGATTTTACTCTACTTGTCCATAAATACACTGCTGTATATGCCACTGGGAATGTTGTTCGCTTGCAGCCCTTTGGGGACCCTTTTCACATCAATATCTAAAAAAAGCAGTGTGTGTGTGTGTCTGTGTGTGTGCGTCTGTCTGTCTGTGTGTGTGTGTGTGTGTGTGTGTGCGCGTCTGTCTGTGTGTGTGTGTGTGTGTGTGTGTGTGTGTGTGTGTGTGTGGTTAGGTACACCTGGTGGCTAGTGTTAATTAGGCTCAAACCCTGTACCTTAGGTACAAACAAACAAGAGCTTGAATTCTCTACCCATACCACCACTTCTGATTTAAGGAGTTGAGTCCATAACTCTCAACTGTCCAGATTTTCTCAGAATGTCTGGCTCATACTTTTGGTCTGTTCTTCTTAACATTTGGGGTTTTCTGGCAAATCAGTGAGAAGTAAATTCACTAAATAATTATAGCCATTTAAGTTCGTCTTCCTGTCTTTCAGGAAATACATGGCAACACAAAAATAGAAGTTATGTTCTTACCATAATGTTCCATGTTAGTTGTCTTCTTCTCGCCTTCTTCTTGCTGGATGGGTTCGGAGCCGACCTCGGCTCCGACTCGGCCACTCTAAAAGCTCGAGAGTTGGTTCCACCGGCTCGAGGCTCCCCTTATATCCCACAATGCTAGGCGAGAGTTACCTCAGATCTCGTTTGTAAGCTAACCCAGCTTATATCAAAAACAGTAAAACTGTGAAACAGAATCCACCTCTAACAGCAGGAAGAAAAGGGGTGACCTATATCCTGAAACAAGAAAATATGCATAATAGCATATGACTAAGAAAGAGGTGGTAGAAAGAGAGGTCACGATCACAACTCCTCTAGGTCTGTCCAGGCCAGGGGGAAGGAGGGTGGGACGCAAGAAGAAGGCGAGAAGAAGACAACTAACATGGAACGTTATGGTAAGAACATAACTTCTATATGTTAAGTTGTCTATCTCGCCTTCATTCTTGCTGGATGGGACCGCGTCCCTAGCACTTTGTCCCGGGTGGCCTAACGGAACAGACTCCTGAGAACAGTGGAACCAAAATTAGCTCTATGCCTAGAAGCTAAATCCAACTTATAATGGGAAATAAAAGTGTGAGGAGTAGCCCAAGTAGCCGCTGCACAAATGGTGTCAATAGGCAGTCTGTCTTGGAAGGCTAGAGAAGTAGCCAAAGCTCTGGTGGAATGGGCTTTAGGTTTATTAGGCAGTTTTGGTGTCTAATCTCATAAACAAGGGTAATCAGAGATGTTAGCCATCTGGATAAAGATACCTTTGAAACTGGAAGTCCCTTTCTGCTTTCCGCATAGGAGACAAACAGCTGATCAGATTTTCTGAATTGTTTCGTCCTGTCCAAGTAGTACCTTAATTGACGATGAACATCCAGGCAGTGTAATTTTTGTTCAGACCTATTTGAATACTCCGGAAAAAGACAGGAGGTCAATGCATTGGTTTAGATTTGATGTTGAAACCACCTTAGGCAAAAGGACGGGTTAGTTCGTAAGGAAACTCTGTCCTTATGGAACACAAGGTAAGGAGAACGACAACTGAGTGCTTGAAGTTCTGAAATTCTTCTAGCTGATGTGATAGCCACCAGAAAGAGAGTTTTCCATGATAATAACTTTAAGGAACATGAAGCTGCAGGTTCGAAAGGGGAAAGAATCAAAGAAGCAAGAACTAAATTTAGGTCCCAAGGAGAAGGAGGATTTCTTACAGGAGGTCCGAGAAGAAAAACTCCTTTCAAAAAGGCTTTGCAGAGTTTGTGGGACATTAGGGCAGATTCAGAAATACCCACATGGAAATTAGAAATAGCTGCCAATTGAACCTTAAGAGTAGATGGAGATGAACCTGCATGGAAGAGTTCAGCAAGAAAATCAAGGACTAGTTGGATGGAAGCGGTGAAAGGATCTATGTCCTTTCCTTGTGCCCAATATGAGAAGCGTTTCCACTTACTCAAATAAATCTTTCGAGTGGAAGATTTATGGGAAGCTATCAAAATATCTCTAACAGAGTGAGATAATTGAGGAAGCCTGGCTACGGTTGGAAGTGGAGGAACCAAGCAGTGAGGTTCAGAGAGGGAGGGAGCGATGAAACTGACCCGACTGATGGATCAAAAGATCTGGAACTAGGTCCAGATTCCACGGTCGCTCAAAAGAAATCGATGTAGAAAGGGGAACCACACTTGTCGAGGCCAGTAAGGAGCAATGAGGATCAATGAGGCCTTCTGAGCGATAGCTTTCTGTATTACTTGAGAGATCAGTGGGAAAGGAGGAAATGCATACAGAAGTCCCGGGGCCAAACTTGGACTAGCGTCCCTGCTGGGTTGGCCTGGTAAAGGGAATAGAGTGAAGTATTCTCTGCACTTGCTGTTTTGGGGAGTAGCAAAAAGATCGCAGCAAGGCTGACCCCACTTGAGAAATATCTCTCTCACTACAGAGTCTTTCAGAGACCACTCGTGAGGCATGAGAATAGCTCTGCTCAACTTGTCCGCAATGTGCTTGGACTTCCCGGGGATGTGCGTTGCTATCAGAAAGCGCTGAGAAGAAATCGCCCATTGCCACAGTCTGAGTGCTTCTCGACACAGGGGTATGATCTGGTTCCGCCTTGTTTGTTGATGTACCACACTACAGACATATTGTCTGTCTGGATTGCAATCGTTCCCAAGGGAAGAGAGTCTTGAAGGGCTTGCAACGCTAAAAGCACTGCTCTCATCTCCAGAACATTTATGTGCAAGTGGCATTCGTTTGGTTGCCATGTGCCCTGGACTGTCCTGCCCTGATAATGCCCTCCCCACCCGATCAGGGAGGCATCCGTTGTCAGAGTAGCAACCGGAGGAGGTGGAACAAATGGTCTCCCCAACAGGAGCTGGGGGGAAGACATCCACCACATGAGATGCTTTTTGCAGGCTTGCGTGATCATAATGGTGTGAGACATTGGAAGTTCCTGGTATGACCATTGAGAAAAGAGCATCCACTGAAGGATCCGCATGTGGTATCTGGCCAATGGGAGGAGAGGTATGGCCGCTGCCATGATTCCCAACACCTTTAGAACTAACCTGGCTTTGGCTCTGTTGTTGTTGAGAAGAAGTGACACCAATTTTTGAATGTCTGATATCCTTTGGTTCGTTAGTGTTGCAGACATGTTTACAGTATCTAAATTTGCGCCTATGTAGTTAATAGTACGACAAGGCGACAAAACAGACTTTTCGCAATTTATTGAGATACCCAGTTTTTGACAGACGCGAAAAGTGTAATCTCTGGCCATCAGAAGGAGATGCTTGGTGGGAGCTGTGAGGAGCCAGTCGTCCAAATATGGAAACACCTGGAATCCTTGTCGTCTCAGGTGAGAAGCTACCACTGCCATGCATTTGGTAAACACCGGGGCAGTGGTGAGACCAAAGGGCAGGGCCCTGAATTGAAAATGACTGGTTCCTAGCCTGAAGCGGAGGAATCTTCTGGAGCGCCTGTTCATTTTTATGTGATAGTACGCGTCCTGAAGGTCTATAGAGCACATCCAGTTTCCTTTTCCCAATAGGGGAAGAATGGATTGCAGCGTGACCATCCGAAATCTTGTTTTCTTGACCGATCTGTTCAAGATACTGAGATCCAAAATTGGTCTCCAGTCCCCTGTTTTCTTTGGAACTAAAAGAACCTTGAGTAGATTCCGGATCCTTGTTGGTCTGCTGGCACTGGCTGAATAGCTCTTTTGAAAGCAGTTTTGAAATTTCCAAAGCTGCTATATCCCTTTGAGCGGGTGGAACATCTGGAAGGGATTTTTGACTGATTTGGAAAAGCGAAGAAAGGGAATGGAATAACCTTCGAAATGATGGACTGTACCCATTTGTCTTGTGTCAAGGATAGCCAGGCTTCTGGGTACAGTGACAATCTTCCCGACTGCCTCCGAAGATGGGCAGTCGGGCAACACCTCAGGGATGCTGAAAGGGCTTGTCAGGAAAGGCTTCCCGATTGCCCTGGTTCTGCGGACCCCCCCTGCCCCTAGCGCGTGCTGTACCATTGTTATTTCCACCTCTGCCTCTGGTAGGAAAAACGACTCTGTGCGTCAGGCGAAGTCCCTTGAGATTGTTTACGGAACCACATCTTTCCCCCCTTCTGGCCTTTGGGGTAAGGCCTAGAAGGAGTCGAAAACGGACTCCGACGGCAGAAAGGGTCTTGCCATCAGACTCGCACCTAGTCAGGGTTTCTTTCACTTGAGGACCAAAAAGAGATGATCCATCAAAAGGGGAGTTCGTGAAAGACGTCTTGAAAGGTTCCGCAAAGTTGCATAGCCGCATCCAGGCGTGCCTACGTAAGGCCACCCCTGTTCCTGCGGCTCTGCTCGCTCCATCGGCCGCATAAGAGAGGAGGCGCATGGAGGAGTTGGAAATGGAATTAAGGATAGCTAGCTGCGTGTTCATTTTTTCTTGGAACCCCGCAGCTGTAGGGTCCTTCAACATCTCACTCGCTTCCTTGACCAAGTCCCTTTGAAGACGAGTGAAATGGCACAGGTAATTCAGCGAACGCATGGTAAAAGTCGCTGAGGAAAACATCCGCTTCCCGTACCTATCCATGGACCTAGATTCCTTGTTAGGTGGATGGACAGGCACTGAAGGATCAGCCAGTTCCTTCTTTGTGGCGGCAGCTACCACCATAGCATCCACAGAAACTCCTTTTGATAAAAATTGCTTGTCTGATGGAGCTGTGATGAATTTGGAGGGTCTCCTGGGAGTGGGGTCCACTGAATCAGGAGCCGTCCATGCCTTTTTTGCAACCACCTGCATGAGGGGGTCGAAGGGGGACACCCAGGAGGTGGAAGGACGAGAGCCAAACGCCTCAAGATACACAGATTCGTCCTCTGAAGGGTTGAGGGCTGGCCAATTTCCCCTCTGTTTAAGGATCTCCAGAATGTCTGCAAATGAGACATCTTCAGAAGGGGAACGGGGAACCCTCAGAATCATCCAGATCTGTGTCCGGCGTGATAGACTCAGGTGAGTCAATGTGCTTCCTCTTGCACTTCCTCTTCCGAGGGGCTCTTCTGCCAAATCAGGAGAGGCCTCGGAAGAGGATGAAATCCCAAAGGGGACTCCTGAGGAGCTGGCTCTCTGCGGTCCGGGATGAGGGAGTGAGTCGACTTACCCTGAGGCAGCATAGAGGGAGGGGCTGACGGAGCCGACTGTGGAGTAGAGCCAGGCTCTAACACACTCCGGATGTCCTCGAAAGCACCCCGTCAGGCAGAGCCAGAGGTCCCGCTCCGAGGAGCTAAGGACCCCCTCGGCACCGACAGTGATGGCTCGAAGCGATGTCGGAGCCGAACTCACCAGCGCCAAGCACCGAGAGGGATAGGGGGTCGGACAAGGGTCCGATGCCACTCACCCCTCGAGCCGACGAGGGAAGTCCGGCGCCGAGATTCCGCCACGGAAGAAAACGGAGCCGACGCGAGCCGAAGACAATTGTCTCGGCTCCGGTGACCACAGTCTCGGTTCCGACACGACCCGGCTCTGAACTCAAAAGAGTCGAAGGAGGAAAGAGTTGATGGACCGGGGCAGGCACCGACTGATGAGTCGGGCTCTGAAGCATCTGGGCAAGTGCCTCGGACTTAAGTAGTCGACTCACCACCCTCTGAAGGTCATGATCGGAAAGCCTCGATGACCTAGAGGAATGAGACCTTTGGCTCCGTTCAGACAGCAGGGGAGATCCTGGAGCCGAATGAACGGAGCCAAGAGAAGGTGACCTAGACCTCTTTCTGGTTGTCGGCTCCGAAGATCTTGTCGGAGCCTACACGGGTACCTCGATAACCTCGGCTCCGGCCGGAGCCGAGGAAGCCACAGAAACTGTGGACTGAGTCTTATCGGCTCCAGCCGGAGCCGATAAAGGCAAAGGTTGAACAACCTGAGGTCTCGGCTCAGAAGCCGGAGCCAAAGACCTCGATGCCTTAGAGGGCTTCCCTGTTGAAACTGACAGGGAATCCTCTGGTTTTAACAAGCCTCTCAAAATTAACTTGTTCTTTCTCTCCTGCAGGACCCTGGGGCTGAAGCCATGGCACACAGCACAGGAGTCCTGCAGGTGCAAAGGCCCCAGACAGTAGACACAAGAAGTGTGAGCGTCTGTCAGAGACATTTTCTGACAGCACGCATCACACTTCTTGAATCAGAGACCTTTGCTTCCTTTGACATTATCCTAACTGAGAGGAGTACACTAACACACACCAAACACACAGTTATACCGTGTCAGAAAAATTATTAATAGTAAAATAATTAACAATTTTAGTCAAAAATTAGAAATTAAGCACAAACACACCCTAAGGAAGGGAAGGCCAAAGGCCCAAGGGAAGAACCAGCGGTTCTTTTAAAGAGAAACGGGAAAAATAGGGTCGGGATAAAAACTATATTCTACACTAATTTGTGAAGAATTAAGGTAAAAAGGGGAAAAAGAATAACTTTTAGTATAAAAGCTAACACTCACCAGGAACCGGTAGAAGCAACCAACCTCGAAGCTGTAGCGGCAAACGAGATCTGAGGTAACTCTCGCCTAGCATTGTGGGATATAAGGGGAGCCTCGAGCCGGTGGAACCAACTCTCGAGCTTTTAGAGTGGCCGAGTCGGAGCCGAGGTCGGCTCCGAACCCATCCAGCAAGAATGAAGGCGAGATAGACAACTTAACATTGTTTTATTTTTGCAACTTTCTAAGATAATACAAGCAATGTTTAAAATGTGTATCTGATTTTGGGCCTTTGTCCCCCCAAATAAATGTTGGCTTTTTCCAGATTTCTTGCGCTGCAAAGTTGAGAGATACAAATTAGTGTCAAGTGGATTTTACAAGGTGCTGAGAGCTTCAGGGGAAGAAAAGTTTAGTGTTGCTTATGCCAAGTCTGTTTGCATTCTTAGTAGCAAAACAGGTAGTATAATTGCTTTTGATGCAGAAGGCTGTAGTTTCTAGTCTCACAGTATGTAGACGGATTGCTGATACTGTACTGTGTTGCACTTTAAAAGGAGTGGATACTGCAGTCCTGAGAATGTCCTTCTTTGGAAGAGATACCTAATAACTATGACCTGTTATCAGTTTGCCATCCAGTCTCTATTGCAATATTACTAGCTTATCATTTTTTTAATGTAACATAGGCAATTTATTCTTCAAGAGCAACAGGCACTTTATTTGTAGATGAAACAATGAAATATAAAATTGCTTGCTAGCAGCAACCTCTTCATTAGTTACAGATCTCTTTAATGTGGAATTACTGAGATGACTTTTACTTATGCAGAGATTGTGCATATTTACTGATATTGGTGGACTGTAATGACAGAAGTTTGAGTACACTTTTACAATGGAAATGTTCTGAATTGAGCAGTTTTTTCATTATTGGTTCATACATTTTGTTTCATAGCTTACTGGAAAAATGTTCAAAACAATAAATTTAAAACATGCTCTAACAAGTGTACTGTATTATACAAAGGATATAATTTAATACAGTCAGGAAGGTGAATCAAAGAACACAAGTATGTTTGCATAGCCCTAAATATGTGTGCACGGGGCCTATGATTTGAAAACAGCTCAAAGGTAAACTATCTGCCACTGGCCAGATGCATTTTCTTTGAATGTGGGTTTCAATGCTGTTTCAATCAATGTGAGTTTCAAGGGCAGAGAAGTTTTAATGCCAAGTCTGTTTTCATTGTGGAGGGTTCAGGCACCTAGGCAGCAAGACATTTCTCTATGGTACATTTGACTGGTGACACGTAGCTGAAGTAACATTCAGCTGCAGAGAAATATGCTTGTTTGCAAATTCCCAGTGTGCAAAGAGAAGAATATGTTGTCATGCCCACAACTTCAATAACCAAATGCACAGGGGGAAAACAATGTCCATGGTCCCCAAGGGAACATGGGACAGCAGGCAATATGGCATGCATCAGCAGCAGGCTGGCCAGAGGGCATGTTAGTGGCAGTAAAAATGAAGTGAACAATGGGCACTGCCTTTATAATTTGAGTGTGTGGACAACTACCCCATTCACAGTGTCTAGGGAGCATTACCTGCAATGCATACTGGTGCATAAATGTGACTACAGTAGCCTGCAGGATTTCCTCCATGCTGTAGCACACTTCTACATGTTGTAGTTACACAAGTATGTACTGTACACTGAGTGCAACATTCATTACTTCTTCTACCACCGTGCATTTGGTTATTAAAGATGTGAGCATGGCAGTGCGCTTCTCTTTGCCCACAGGGAATCTGCAAACAGCCAGATTTCTCTGCAGTTGAAAATCACTTCAGCCATGTGTCCCCAGTCAAATGTACCACAGGGAAATGTCTCGCTGCCTAGGTACCTGAACCCCATTGTGGAACTTTATTGCTCTGTTTAGCAGATATGCATTAATGTTTATGCTATAAAATTTATAACAAAAGTTTTAAATTAAATCCAAATAATCGTAGAAGTAAAGCATAAAGCAGTATGCACATTACAGTGTTTATGGTAAATGGGGAGAAATAGCCAAGTAATGGGACACTGGAATAGCTGCAGTATGGGTATGCCCTATTTAACCATGATTTTGAGAGTGGGTAGTGGCAGCAAACTCAAAGACAGCCCCGGGCAGCACAAACTCTAGCTACGCCACTGCCTCAAAGTGGCTTGTTATGGTTAGAACAGCAAAAAGAAATAGCATGGCCCAACCATCTGGAAACCGTCTGCTTTGACACTGGCTCTCTTACCTTCATAGGAGACAAACAGCTGATAAGCATTCCCAAAGGATAGAGCTTTGTCTAGGTAGTGGTACTATCTGAGCTGCTTGTGGACATCCAGAATGTGAAGTTTTTTTTTCCTCCCTTGTTTTTGGATTTAGAAAAAGACAGGAAGATTAATAGGTTGGCTCATGGTAAACGTGGGTATAAAGACGGATTAGTTCTCAAAATAAACCTTGTCCTTGTGGAAAATAAGGTAGGGTTAATTCACCATGAGAGCTTGTAACTCCGTTATACTTCTAACAGCAGTCAAAGAAATAAGTAAAAGGTTTTGATGTTAAGAACCCCAAAACAGCCTATTAAGCTGGTTCAAATGGAAGAAGAGTAAGCTTTTCAAGAACAAAGATAAGACCCCAAGGAGTAACTATAATTTTTCTAAGTGCACAGAAATTTAACACTCCTTTCAAACATGGCTTGACTTGAGAAAACATAGAAAGGGGAGGGGATCCAAAGGCAGACAAGCTGAAGTGGCTAAGAAATGAGCCTTGAAAGAGTATCAAAGGCCAGAAGACAGTAACTTACACAAATAATCAAGAATCATGGGCAGCTGGGCTGTAAATGGGTTCTGGTCCTTGGAATGGCACTAACTAAAAGATCTTGTTCACTTACATGTCTGATTTCTTAGCAGCAAGTTTTTAAGCTTTCTTCAGTACTTGCTGCACATCCTCAGAAAAAAAAGGTGCCTAAAAGAAATCAAAATTTTACTATCTAGGTAGTCAACTGACGAGTTAACAGCCCATGGTGTATCAAACAATCTGTCTTGTCTGAATAAATCCAGTCTCTGGGGAAGTCTGTGGTAATTGCCCTTGGACAGTTTCAAAAGGAGAGATTCACTTTTGTGTGGGCCACAAGGGAGTCATCACCACAATCTCTGGGGAGTCCTTCTGGAACTTTAGAAGAACCTTGGATATCAGTGAAAAGGGTGGAAAAGCATACAGGAATACTCTTGTCCATGGGAATGAAAAGGCATCTATCTTAAAAGCTTGTTTACAAAGAATCCTGGAAAATAACTCCTTCAGTTGTCTGCTCTGACAGGAAGCAAACTGAGCTATTTGAGATGCTCCATACCATTTTAGCAATTTTTGGAAGATTCCAGTTTGAAGAATCTATTCATGAGGGTCTGTCCTGGTCCTGCTTAGCTTGTCTGCAACAAATGTTTGCTCTGACAATCTATGAAACCTGAAAAATCAAAAAGAGCTAAGTTTCTACCTCCCAGACTATCATAGCAAGTCTATAAAGGGGTTAAGATCAGGTATTCCCCTGAAAGTTTAAGTACCACATCACTGTGGTGTTGTCTGTGAAAGACTTCATATGTCCTGAAGACCAGATGATTTACGACTAACAGCATTTATTACTACAATAATCCCTTCGACAAATATGTGCTTTTGTCTGTGTTTGTTCCACAGACCTTGCACTTTTGCATCTTTGGAAACCTGGATTCCAGCAGAACTGGTCTACCCCCCATAAGACTTCCTTGTTTACAAACCCCAACTTAGGGATATGAAAGGCTAAGCGGTGAAGATGCTGAGTCCAGCCCGGTCTGATGCAACACTGGACAATTCTCATGTGAAGTCTGGCCAAGGAAATCGTACAACTCATAGAAGTCTTGTACCTCGGGATAGTGAGACATTCCTCGGCAGATACATGATTTCGAATAGAAAAAAAATCAGTAAGAACTTATGGAACATCTCTACTTTGTCTGGAAGAAGATAGACTCCTCCCAGGGCAGAACCTTGCAGACATCCCAGGAAAAAAATCTGTTGTAATTAATAACAGATGATTTCTGTAAGTTCACTGAAAAAACAAACTGGGTAGAAGATTCTGAACATTTGCTAATGACTCTTGTCAACTGGAAAAACAGCCTGGAAATATAAGACAATTGTCCAACTATGGAAAAATGTGAAAGCCTTGAAGTCTGCAATAAACAGTAAACTGAGCCAGACACTTTGTAAATACACTTTTAGAATTAGAAGATCCAGAGGATAAGAGAACTGATAACGCAAGGCAGGCAAAAAAAAAAAAAAAAAAAAAGAAGTGTTTGAAATGTTTGCAAATAGGAATATGATAGTAGACATCTTTTAAGTTTATAAAAAAGAAATAGACTCGAGATAAATAAACCGCTGGAAATAAAAACGAAAATGTGTAACAGCAAACACCAGCAGAATAAAACAGTGCCAGGAGTTATAAAAAAAAGTTTATTCACTCATAAAATTAAAAAGGTAAGCGCTTTCCCATTTTATTCATCAGACCTTCTATAGAAAATGAATGAACTAGCATGCTTATATATGCAAACATCAACGTGAGGTAAACAGGTTGAACCAATCACTTGAAACATTATATTAAACCAAGCATAAATATAGCATATACATAATAAAAAACAATTAAACTAATAAAACAGCCTATATAGGAAGTAAAATCACTCAAACTTTCCTGAAAAAGGTGTCAATGCACTTTCAGTACTGATCCAACATTGATCTGTTTGAAGCATATAGTATAAAAAGTTTTGTTTGTCTTTTCGGCTTTTCCCAGTTAGGGGTCGCCACAGCGGAACTCCGGTCTGCTAATGATTGGCAGTAAATTTTTATGGCGCTGAATTGCCAGCCCGACGCCCAGGCACACCCATTCACACATGTCTTTCGAAGGCCACTCGACTACGGGGAGGACATATACTATAAAAAGTAATATAAAATAATGCAACGATATACATATATAAAACAAATGTATACAAATAAAAAAATGTATATAATGGCATTATATAACACTCACCAGTTATCACTTTCTAAGGCTTCGTCCCTTTAGAATGGGTCTTAAGGAGACTTTTTCATTAAGACCACTGCCCTGATCTGCTCTTAACCTAATCGTCCATTTGATCTCCCTCATTTCAGTAAGGTTTCTAATATCACCACCTCGGACACTGGGGTTTATCCTGTCAATCACCACGAACTTAGAGAGTGTCTCACATCAGTTGTCATAACATGTTCGGACAAGGCATTACTGTCAGAAGCACAACAGATACTGTATAAATGCTCCCTAAACCTGTCTTTCAGAGGTCTATCCACCTTGCCTATGTAAAATGCTTGGCAGACCATGCAGCTGGCAAGGTAGACTACATGTGGAGTCAGGTTGCGTGTACCTCAAAATTAAACCTATGACCATTATCAGGATGTTGAAAACACCCACTACTGTCTACATAGTTACAAACATTACATGCCCCATGTGCCAGTGTACTGGCTCCACACTCAGACACACCAGGTTTCTGGTTGTCTGGATAGCATAATAATCTTTAGATTTTTCTTATTCTTATATAAGAATCTGGGAGTGTCACCTACAAGCCTCTGAATGTTGGGGTCAGTTGCGAATATGTTCCAGTGTTTCTTAACATTGTCATCCTAGTGTCAGTGGTGTAAGTTAGAGGAACAGAGATACTAGTAGGTCTAATGGGAGTTGGTCTCCTACCATTGGAATCAGTGGAGTATTCAGAGTAGAACAGTCTGTCTTTACTGGATCTAAGTGGAGGTATGCTACAAAGTACATAATCAACCTCCTTTTCTTTACAGCCTCCGTCAGTCAGCTTTTAAATTCAAATTTAATTACATAAGAAGCAGATATAAGAGAGGCATACAATAAAGCTTTCTCCCTAGAAGATGGAAAGTTAACTTTATCATGTTCACAAAAAACAAAACTAAAAACTTTAGCACGTGAGCTTGACAGGTCAAAAGTCTGAATGTTAAAGTGGCAGAAGAAGAAAATTTCCTCTTAAAATTTGTTAAAAGGGATCAGCAATAGCAATTACTCTACCAAAGCAGATTTGGATATCTAAATCACTGCAGGGTCTACTGTAGGGTTAGAAAACAAATGACTGCCAGATACAGGACTCTGAATATTATACTACAAAGGGCAGGAGACCGACTGTCAGAAAAAACTACACACTGGGAGAAAAGCATTTTTTGAAGCAGAAACAAAAACAAAAAAAAAAAAAGAGGAGCCACTGCAGACTGAGGGATACACAAATGCAACAAATTATAATACATTTACTCGGCATCAGGAATTTCATTCTTATCTCACTGAAAAAAAAATAAAGTATTAGAACAAGAAAAGTTTCCTGGAGAGAAATCTGAAGCAACACTTCCCTCAGTAGAATCTTTATGCTGAGGAAAAAATCCTGAAGCACAACAATGTCCCTACAATCCCTGGTCTTCTGATTAAAAATCAGAGTCAGAAAATGAGGGATTTATTTTCCTTTTATTTCCTGAAGAGGAACAGATAAAATAAATGCATAAATAAACTGATAGCAAATCCTCAATGTGCAATAAAACAAGAACATGAGAGGCCAAGTTTATTTTCATTTTTTTGGGAAACTCCCTAAAAAAGGACTCACCCAAAGCAAGCATACTATCCCAGGGCACAGGCTCCCTTTTCCAGTTATGCAGCAGGCCTTCATCCACTCCTTCCCCCAAAATTGACAAGAGTTCATCTCCATTGCCTGGGGAAAGAAACCTTATAGCTACAAAGGATGTGTCCTTGCAATGTTCTTGGAGGCTGCAGATGTTACATCAGAGGGACTGGGGGAAAATGAGTGGTCCGAGGAACCAAATTCGGCCAGAGCAGAGTCATTAATTGGTGGCCAAGATATAATCAGAGATGATCTGTCACCAACTTTCCCTGGCAACTATCTTCTTCTTGCCAATGAGAAAAGAAGAAACAAGGAAATCAGAAATTGCTCCAAATATTCAGATGTGAAAGAAACGCTGAAGACAGGTAGTGGAGTCTGGAAGAGTCTGTAAGCCTTCTAACAGCATAAAGATGGATGTGAGGTAAGAAACACACTGACAGTTCCTAAAAGCACAAATTCCTGCCTCTAACTCACAAACTCTACATAAAAATGCAGAAAATATTGTCATAAAATAGACTCTACACAGCTTGTTCACACAATCATTCACAAAGTAAAAATCCTCTGACAACTGATTGTGTGTGTATATATAAAACTCTCACACACAAATACTTGTATATCTTAGCTAAAAACCAATAAAGTCACCAAAAATGCAAGTTTTCCTCAGACAAACAATAATGGGAAAGGTTTCCCCAGCAGGTGACTTCTATAACCAGCCCTGAAGGATCGATAATGAAAAAGAAGGTATGTACTTAGCATAATGTTCCATCTGTGTTGTCTATCTTCATTTATCTTTGACAGATGGATTTGGTTCTGATATTGGAACCGATTTGACCATTTCTACAATCATACTTCAAAGATATATAATCCACTCCACCAAACATCTTTGAAGGTCGGGGGATGGAGGGGGAAGTCAAGGATAAATGAAGATAGACAACACAGACGGAACGCTATGGTAAGTACATAACTTCTTTATCTTATGTTGTCAATCTTCATTTTATCCTTGACAGATGTGACAAAGCCTCCACCTACCTAAAATCTTGGGTGGACTCATGGAAGGATATTCCTTAGTACTATTGAACCAAAAGACGCTCTTCTCCTGGAGACCAAATCCAATATGTAATGAGTAAATAAAGGTATGGGATGAAGCCCAAGTAGCTGCTGAACAAATATCATCCATCGAAGCTCTAGATTGGAAAACTGCTGTGGTGGCTACAGATCTTATAGAATGTGCTTTCACAAGCCTAGGCAAGGTTAATTTACTTTTATCATAAATAAAGAAATGCAGTTTTTCAGCCATTTAGCCAGAGATACCTTGCTGACTTGCTTACCCAATTTTGCACTGGAAAAGGAAACATAGTTAATTTGATTTTTGTATGTCTTTTGTTCTGTGAAGACAAACATAATTGTCTATGTACATCAAGTAAATGTAAGGAATATTCACCTTTGTTAGAAAAATTTGGAAACAAAACTGGTAAATTAATCAAATGACTGATTAATGCTAGACTCAGACTATCTTGGGTAGAAAGGAGGGTTTTTTCACAAGGAAACTCTATCCTTGTGGAAAAGCAGATAAGGGGATTCAGATGACAAGGCCTGGATCTCTGAAATTCTTCTGGCAGAGATAATGGCTACCAAAAACAGTGTCTTTCAAGACAAAAACTTCACATAACATTCCACAGAGGGCTCAAAGTGAGAATGTATTATGGCCTGCAACAATAAGTTTTGATCCCAAGGGGGCATCGGATCTTTGAAAGGGGGTTCCAACAAACGCACGCCTCTTAGGAATGATTTACAAAGTCTATGAGAGGCTAAAGAACATTCTTCCAAACCATCATGGAAATTAGAAATTGCAGCCAATTGTAATCTCATGGTAGAAGGGGAAGCTCCAGCATGGAAAGAGGCTAAAAAGTCTAAAATATGCTCTACAGAAGCTGAAAAGGGATTAATACATTTTTCATGGGTCCAAATGGTAAATCTCTTCCATTTGCTAGCATACAGTTTACAAGTGGAAGGTTTATTTGCCAATAAGAGGATGTGGTGTACTAGGGAGGAAATATTAGGTTGCCTGGCAACTTAATGGAATTGGAGGAACCAAACTGTCAACTTAACGTCCAAAATGTCCAGATAAACAAGTCCATCTGGATGGGACAGACGTTCCAGAATCCAGGGTTGTCAAATCAGATAAGGCCAAAGTAAGGGGAAACAAATCTGTCGAGGCCAAAAGGCTGCAATGAGGATTAGCATGCTTTTCAACCTTGGTGCTTTCTGTAAGAATTCTGGGATTAGAGGTATCTGGGGAAATGCATAGAGGATACCAGGGGACCAAATGTGGAGGACAGCATCCCTAGGTGACTTTCCCAGAGGGGGAATAACAGCGAAGTAATTGCTGCACTTGTTGTTTAGGGGAGAAGCAAACCGGTCACAACAAGGTCGACCCCACTGATGGAAGATCATTTTCACCACTTCTGGACAGACAACTTGTGAGGCTGAAGGATACATCTGCTCAGCTTGTCTGCAATCACACTGAAACTCCCTGGAATGTGTATTGCTATTAGAAAGCAGTTGGAAGAGATCACCCACTGCCACACTCTGAGGGCTTCTCAACAAAGGCGGTAAGACTTGGTTCCTCCCTGCCTGTTGATGTACCAAACTACTGACATATCTGTCTGAATTGCAATTGTTACCAGAGGAAGAGCTGTCTGAAAGGCCTGCAATGCTAGAAGCAACGCACTTTGCTCCAGGACATCGATGTGCAACGTGTCCTCTAATGAGGACCAAGTGCCTTGGACAGTCTTGCCCAGAAAATGTCCTCCTTCCCACCCCATCTGGGAGGCATCGGTGTTCACTATGGCCATGGGGTCTGGAGGAACAAAGGGGCAACTGCAGAGAATTTGTTCAGAATCCATCCACCAAAGAAGATCCCTTTCATAATAATTGATCAGAATTTGGTCCGACAAAGGTTGGTGAAGGACAAACCACTGAGAAGCTAGTAGCCACTGCAGAATTCTCATATGAAACCTGGCTAGAGGTACTAGAGTTACTGCTGCTGCCATCAACCCTAGGGCTTGCAAAACTAGGTGCGCGGGAACCCTTTTTCTGTGGATTATCTTTTGAACAAACAGTAATTCTTTGAAGCTTCTCTGGAGGAAGGGATGCTATAGTTGTCTCCATATTTAGTACAGCCCCTACAAATTCTAAATTTTGCACTGCCGTCAAATGGGATTTCTCGAGATTTACCGTAATCCCCAGATGGGCACTGATGTTGAAAGTGTCATCTCTTGCTACCATCAAGGTCTGGTTGAAGCGGTTATGAGCCAGTCATCCAAATACGGAAACACCCGGAATCTTTGCAGTCTCAAGTGAGCTGCTACTAATGCCATGCATTTGGTGAATACCCTGAAGGTTGTGGTGAGACCAAAGGGCAGTGCTCTGAATTGGAAATGACTGGCTCTCAGCCAGAAGTGGAGGAATTTCCTGGAGCATTTGTCCATTTTTTTATGTGGTAATACACATCCTGGAGATCTATCGAGGACATCCAGTCAGCTTTCTTCAGAAAAGGAAGAATTGATTGTACCGTGACCATCTGGAACTTTGTTTGCTGAACCGATTTGTTCAGCACTCTGAGATCAAAAATCAGTCTCCAGTCCCCTGTCTTTTTTGGCAGCAAAAAGAATCTTGAGTAGGTTACGGATCCTTTCTGGTCTGGCGGGACTTCTTGGATGAGCCTTCTGTCCAGCAGTTTTTCAATTTTTTGCACTGCTGAATCCCTCTGATTTGGCAAAACACCATGGATTTTCTTGTGTACACAGAAGGATGAGAAAAGGGAATGATATAGCCTCTGGATATCATCTGTTGCACCCAGGAATATATTAAGTTTAGTCAGGCATTTAGATGCAAGGACAAGCATCCTCCAACTGCCTCCACAGGAAGACAATTGGGCATCCATTTAGGAGCACTGAAAGGGCTTCCCTGAAACCCTGGTTTTGCGGACCACTTCTGCCGTGAAGGTGGCATCTTCCTTTTTAGCTCACCCCTGTGCCCCTGGTGAAACTCAAGCCACGTGTCTTGGAAAGGATATTGGGATTTTAGAACCACATTTTTCCACCATTCCTCTGGTTCCTAGAAAAGGACCTTTGGGGGAGTGGAGAAACATATGCCCTCAGCAGAAAGGGTCTTACCCTCTCTCTCATATCTGGACAAAGTCGCTTTCACTTCAAGACCAAACAAGGATGTTCTGTCAAAGGGAGCATTGACGACAGAAGACTTGAATGGTTCTGCAAAATCACATAAGCTCATCCAGGTATGTCTCCTTATGGCTACGCCTGTACCCGCTGCTCTGGAAGTCCCTTCGGCTATATGTGTGATTAGCTTCATGGGCGAATTAGACACAGACTACTGGGTGGCTAGCTGGGAAGCCACTTTCTCTTGGATTCCGTCAGTTACAGCTCCCGCCAGGATATCTGACAATTCCTAAATCAGATTTCGCTGAAGTCTTGTGATGTGTGCCAAGAAACTCAAAGACCTTATAGCGAAGGTCGATTAAGCATAGACCCACTTCCCACATCTGGCTATAGCCCAAGACTTCCTGTTGGGCGGATGGACAGATGAACTCTCCTCAGCGAGTTCCTTTTTAGTGGTGACTGCTACGACCATGGCATCCACAGCTAACATTTTAGCCCAAAACTGTTTATCTTCAGGGGCAGATAATATTTTATCAGGTCTTTTGGGGATGGGTTCGATGGTGTCCGGTGTCTTCCACACCCGCTGTGAAACCAACTGAATGAGTTAATCAGCAGGAAGGGTCACCCAAGAGGGTAGACAAGTGGGTGCCAAAAAGCTGCAGGTAAACGGATTCCTCCTAGGAAGGGTTTTGGGACTTCCAGCCACCCCTCGGTTTCAAGATTTCTAGAATGTCTCCAAAGGAGACATTTCAGGTGGTGACCATGGGGACCCTTCCCTCTCATCAAAATCTGTGTCCTCTGTGACGGATTCCTTGGGGGAAATCTAAGTGCTTCCTCTTGCACTTGTTTTTCTGTGGGACCTCCTCAGGGGGATAATCTGGGGAGGTGTCAAAAGATGACAGAACCAGAGTCTGAGAAATCTGAGACTTCACCACCTGCTGTCTCAGTGGAGAGGCAGGAGGAATAATAGAGCTGGGGGGGAGGGGGTAAGTGTTCCAAGGGAAGAGACACCAAATGAATCACGGTAAGTGAGAGGGCCCTCTCCATTCCCTTAAAGGCAGTCCCCCCTGAAAAGGCAAGAAAGTCCAGAACCAAGAGAGACTGCCTCAGAACTGGGGACACTCCCTGATCTGAAGAAAAGAGCCTTGAGACAGAAGCCAGAGATGAACTAACTCAAGCCGAAGCCCCAAGGAGCAGGGACAGCTCCAAAAACCTGGAGTCGAGTTCTGCCCCTCAGAAAAGACAGGGTAGCTATGGCTCCAGGAAGTTTCCGGTTCTGAAGCCACCGAAGAGCTCAGGGGAATTACTGGATCCAAAGATGTGAGGACTTCAGGAACCCGGAACAGACAACTCTAAGACCTCAGAGGAGGTTAGCGAAGGAGCGGTTAACTGAGTAAAGGAAGGTTCAGTTCAAAGACCCAAAGGGGGCATGAAAGTCCTCTAGCTCACAAAATTTTATTCACCAGTCTCTCCACGTAGAGTTTAGAAAGACTTTTGGTGGAGAGGATAGATGAAATAGGAGACTTAGGCATCTGCAGAAAAACTTTTGAATGCTCTCCATTGAAAGGGTCAACTGAAGGTGAATAAATCGTTCTTGGAAAAATGTCTTTTGTCATGGTAGGTGAAGCAGAAATGTTTTCCTGCACTGGGGCCTTCGATGTCGAAGGACTTGAGACAGCAATCGGTGCTGGAGTAGTTGTTGACACTGGTGGTTTACAATTATAGGCTTCCGGTTCCGAAGATAATTTCAGAACTGAGGGTTTCAATTTCTTTGGCTTCTGTAACGATGGAAAGGTCAGAACCAAAAGACTCCTCTTCTTCCCTTTGCCCACTGAAGATGAGGATGAAGAGGAGAAAACGTCAGTTTTTGCTTTGTCCGCAGTAGAGGAGGCTTAACTGAAGGCCGAGGGAATTCGAAATAAGTTTGTTGCATCTTTCAACAGGGGCTCGATGACTGAACCCATAACATATGCTACAGTTTTCTTGCAACTGTACTGGATCCAAACAATATACACAAAGGGAATGGAAGTCAGATGATGGAATTTTGTGGGTGTACTTCTAGCATTTCTTAAAGCTATGTCAAAAACCAATACAAAGCCTCGGAAAAATTGTGAAACAAAAAAATAAATATCACTGCGATGGAACACTACTGAGACACGCAAAATAAAATTTAATTCCACAGAAATTAAGCAGTTTCGGCCTTCCACAGAGACCTTCCTCAGAATAAAGTATAGAAACAAGAAAGATAATAATATACACAAGACCATTTAAACTACACCAATAAAAATACATCAGTTAATCAACCATCAATCAATAAAATAAACTCTTAAAGAACCAACATCAATCATGTGGTTCCCTATGAATAAACATTATAAAAAACAAATTTCCAAAAAAGGTTTCCTAAAAGCATCATTACAAAAGATAGATAGATAAAATAGTTCTACATAGGAAAGCAAATTTTGATAAATGTAAATGAAGTCTTTTAGAAGAACATACAAATCGTATTTTACAACATTATCTTTTATGATGACACTTTTAGGAAACCTTTTTTTGGAAATTTGTCTTTTATAAGGTTTATTCAGAGGGAGCCACATGATTGATGTTGTTTAAGAGTTTATTTTACTGATTGATGGTTGATTAACTGATGTATTTTGATTGGTGTAGTTTAATTGTTCTTGTGTATATCATTACCTTTCTTGTTTGTATTCTTTATTCTCAGGAAGGCCTCTGTGGAAGGCCGAAAGTGCTTAATTTCTGTGGAATTAAATTTTATTCCGTGTGTCACAGTGGTGTCCGTGTTCCATCACAGTGATATTGTTTATTATTTCTTAAAACCAGAAAGGGCCTTAAACTTCTCAGCCATGTCAACAAGAAAAAATACAGCTGGAAGACCGTCACTCACATTCCCACTCACCCAGAAAGTTTAAAATACTAGGAAAGTGGAAAGCAAAGTGTTTTTTTTTTTAACAGAAAGAAAGTGAAATGGGAAAAACTATCAATGATGATAGCTGAAATTGCACTAACGTGTACGGGGATGGGATATCAACTTAAGAAGAAAGAAAGATTAAGGGGGAACTATCAACGATGAGAGTTGAGGAAAATACAGTAGCGTGTAAGGAGAAAGAATATCAACTATGATATTTTAAGGTTATACCACATGTAAGGAAATTATTGAAGTATACGGTGATTAAAAACAAGAGAAATAGAGAAAAATCTCTGGGAAATAAAGGAAAGAATTTACCTAAACGCATTGAAACAAGAGCACTGGCAAAACGTGACCATTTCGGAGAAGCGGCAAATGAGATCTGAGGTAACTGTAAGAGAGGGACTGTGGGTAGATGTGAAGCTCGAGAGCTTTTGGCTGGCACGAGTTGTAGTAACGACAGAGTTGGTTCCAATATCGGAACTGAACCTATCTGTCAAGGATAAAATGAAGATGGACAACATCAGATCTATCTATTCCATGAACTCTTCAAAGGAGAGCACTTCGGCAGGAAGAAAGCTCTGAAACTTTTGGTGTTCTAACGACCTTTTACACAGAGTTCTGCTCAAGCTCTTGGCAGTTAGAGCATGTGGAAGGTGCCCTTTAGCTTTGAAAAGCTAGCCAATTGAGTATATCCTTGGCAGAATATAACCCAGATAGCATAGGCTACTGCAACAGTGATCTAATGTTTAACATCTGGAACACCCACCAAAGTAAATTCCTTGTGAGACACCTCAACATTGGGATTTGAAAAAAAGAGACTGCTAGTGTTGGGTCCAAACAGATTTGAGAAATTTTTCCAAGTGAAGTCTGGCCAGAAGAATCAAGAGAATTGTAGGGGCCATGAAGCCCAGAATCCTGAGATATTCCCAGGCTGATGTCAGAGACTGGCTGAAGGAAATCAGAAACTGACCCCTGTAAAGATCTACTTTGTCCTAAAACAGAATATCCCCAATGAGAGTTGTATCCAGAAGGCATCCCAAAAACACTATTCCAGTGAGAAGGAACTTGAGAAGATTTCTGTATGTTCACCTAGAGCCCCAGACTTAGAAGAAGGTCTTTTACTCAGGTCAGGGATTCATTCAGTTTTGAAAGAGTTTGAAAATAAGACGGTCATCTAAATATGGAAAAATGTGAATGCCTTGCAACTTCCAAAAAGCTATTACTGGTGCCACACACTTTGTAAACACCACTGGAGCTATAGATAGCCCAAAGGGTAAAACAGAGAATTGAAAATGCAAGTCAGACTACAGAAAATCTTAAAAACATCTGACATCCTTGAGAATTGGGATGTGATGGTAAAAAGAAGTTATGGACTTACCATAATGTTCCATCTGTGTTGTCGATCTTCATTTATCCTTGACAAATGAGACTCAGTTTCGACTCTCAGAACAGGCTCGGCTGTTATACAACTTGCGTGAACCAAAAACTCCTGAGCTAAGTCCCTACCCAAAATGCCTCTCTCTAGATTACCTCAGGTTGAGTTTGTAGCTATAAAGAACATAAGGAAAAATAGTCATATAACAAATAAAGAAGCTAGGTCCAAGATCATACATCAAATAACAAATAACCAGGACTAAAGTCCGTTCCACCAAGAAGTCTGAAAGAGGGGGAGGGAGGGTTGGGGGGGGGTCAAGGATAAATGAAGATTGACTACACAGATGAAACTTTATGGTATGTCCATACGTTTTTTTACCTGATGCTGTCAATCTTCAATTATCCTTGACGTATGGGACAGAGTCCCCAGCTACCTTGCATCTTGGGAGGCCTTATGGAAGGATATTCCTGAGCATCATATAATCAAATGACAATCTTCCCCTGGAGACCAGATCCACTTAGTAATGAGTGATAAAGGTATTTGGAGAAGCCCAAGTTGCTGCTGCACATATGTCATCCATGGAGACCTTAGAGTGGAAAACAGCAGATGTGGCTATAGCCCATGTAGAGTGAACTCTAACTAGGGCAGGTAATTGGAGATTTTTCTTATTAGAAAAATGTTATACATTCTCTTAACCACTTAGATAAAGTGACCTTTGAAACTGGTTTACCCAAAAAAGGACCCGAAAAGGAAACAAATAACTGGTCTGACTTTCTGAAGTCTTCAGTTCAGTTGAGATAAAAGCACAATTGTCTGTGAATATCCAATAAGTGTAAGCAATATTCTCCTTTGTTAGAGAAATTAGGGAAGACGACTGGTAACTCAATGGATTGATTGTTAGTTTCGGATACTAATTTTGGAAGAAAGAATGGATTGGTTCTTAGCGATACCCCGTCCTTATGAAAAATCATATATGGAGGTTTTGGGGATAACGCATGAATCTCTGAAATCCTTCTAGCGGATGTAATGGCTACCAAGAAAATGGTCTTCCGTGAAAGAAATTTCAAATCACAGGTAGCCGCCGGCTCAAAGGGGGAATGGACCAAGGAATGCAAAACCATAGTGAGAACCCAGGGAATGAAAGAGTCCCTATAAGGAGGCTTTAATATTCAGGTTCCCATCAGAAAAACATTACGCGGCCTATGTGAGATTAACGAATGTTTTTCAAAACCATCATGGAAGTTAGAAATAGCAGCAAGCTGAACTTTGATGGTAGAAAAAGTTCTCTGTTCAAAGAGAGTAGTCAAAAATTGTAAAACCTTTCAACTGGCTCAGAAAAAGGGGTCAAATCCATTGTTGTGTGCCACAACAGAAAATGTTTTCCATTTACTGAGGTAGAGCTTCCTATGGGAAAGCTTATGGGAAGCCAACAAATTTTTTGAACTGGAGAAGATCAGTTATTTTGCCTGGCAATCAATGGAACTGGAGCAACCAAGTTGTAAGCTTGAGATTTTTCAGGCTGGGGTGAACTAGTCCCTGAGGACGGGACAGGAGATCTGGAGCTGGGTCCAGAGTCCATGGACGGTGAAGTAGGTAAGGCCAAAGAAAGGCGAACCAAACTTGGCGAGGTCAGAGTGGGGCAATGAGAATCACCTTGCTCTTCAACCTTATATTTTTCTTCAAGAAGAGAGGTATTAGTGGAACAGGGGGAAAGCACAGAGTAGTCCCGAGGGCCAATCCTGAAGGAGAGCATCTCAGGGACTGCCCCCTGAGGGAAGATTAGGGCAAAATAGCTACTGCACTTGTTGTTCAGGGGTGATGTAAACAGACTGCAGCAAGGATGGCCCCAGCAACGGAAAATCTTCTTTGCCACTATGGGATTGAGAGACCACTCATGAGGCAGGAGAATCCATCCACTCAATTTGTCCGCTATCACATTCGAGCTCCCCAGGATATGCACTGCTACCAGAAAGTCGTTTGAAGAGATCGCCGATTGCCACACTCTGAGAGCTTCTCGACACAGGGGGTAAGGCTTGGGTCCACCTTATCTATTGATGTACCAGACTAATGACATGTCTGACTGAACTGCAATTGCTCCTAAAAGGAGGGCAATTTGAAAGGATTGCAATGCTAACAGCACTGCCCTCAGTTCCAGAACATTGATATGCAGATTGTCTTCTACTGGGGACTAAGTGCCTTGGACTGTTCTTCCCTGATAATGCTCCCCACCCGATCTGGGAAGCATTCATGGTCACTATGACCTTGAGTTGGGGTGAAAAATAGTCATCCCAAAGGAATTTCCTTGGATTCCATCCACTAAGATAATTCCTTCTTGCAACAATTGGTTGATGAGGTAAATTGGGGGATGAGTGAGAATAGACCATTGCAAGGTCAGAAGCCACTGCAAAATTCTCACGTGGAACCTAGTTGGTAGTACTAATGTGATGGCTGCTGCCATGTATCTTAATGCCTGTAGAACTAGTAAGGCTGGAACATTGTCATTGGAGAGAATAATGTCTACCTGAGATCTTATTTTCTGCAGTCAGTGAAGAGGAAGGGAGGCTATGCATGAGGTCATTTTCAGACAGGCTCCTATGAACTCCAAATGTTGTGTCGGACTTAGTTGAGATTTGGCAAGATTCACCATTATGCCTAGATGAGACCAAGAGGTGAAATCTTTTGTTTGTTCAAGTTGATGCCTGGTGGGAGCAGTAAGGAGCCAGTCTCAATAAGGAAACACTCAGAATTCCGTGCAGTCTCAAGTGAGCTGCTACTGCTGCCATACACTTGGTGAACAGCCAGGGGGCTGCAGTGAGACCACAGGGCAGAGCTCTGAACTGATAATGACTGGCTCCCAGCCGGAAGCAGAGGAGCCTCCTGGAGTGCTTGTCCATTTTTATATGGTAATACACATGCTGGAGGTCTACAGAGCACATCTAATCATCTTTCCCTAAGAAGGGGGAGAATAGACTGAACCGTGACCATTCAGAATTTTGTTTCTTGAACAAACTTGTTCAGAACGCTGAGATCCAAAAATGGTCTCCAGTCCCCCGTCTCTTGCACCAAAACGAACCTCAAGTAGAATCTGGGTCATATCTTGTCTGGTGGGACTTCTTAGATTATTCTTTTTTATAGCAGTTTATGAATTTTCAGAAATTCCTGATCCTTCTGATTGGATGGAACATCAGTGACTCTTCTTCCTATTTTTGGAGTGAGAACAAAGGGAATGTAGTATCCTCTGGCAATGATCTTTAGCACCCAAGCATCTGTGGTTATTTCTTGCAAGGCTAGTGAGTGCAAGGATAGGACAGTCTTTCCCAGAATGCCTCCAGAGGCAAGCAATTGGGCCTCCCTTCAGGAGCGCTGGTAGGGTTTCCCTGAGAAAGAGTCCCTGGAACCCCGATTTTTGTGGGCCACCTCAGCTACGTGGTTGGTGTCTTCTACTGTAACTCCACCCTCTGCCCTGAGGGCAGTCAGTACCACATGTGTCCTGTAAAGGCCCATGGGTTTTCTTGAATCAGATTTTTCCTCTTCTCTGGTTCCTGGAATAACAAGCCTGGGAAGCGGAAAAACATCTACCCATGGTAGATAGGGTTTTTCCATTCTTTTCACACCTGGCCAAAGTATCTTAACTTTGGGACCAAAAAGGGAAGATCCGTCAAACACAGCTTTGACGAATGAAGACTTAAATGGCTCTGCAAACTCACATAAAAGCATCCAGGCATGCCTCCTTATGGCTACGTCAGAACCCACTGCCCTAGTTGTCCCTTCGGCTGCATCCGCAATAAGCCTCATGGATGAGTTAGAGATAGACTCCAGGATGGCAAGCTGGGAGACTACTTTATCCTGTACCTCGTCAGACAGCTCCTGTGAGGGTATCTAAGAGATGCTTGATCAGATCCCTCTGAAGTCTAGTGAAGTGTGCCATGAAATTCAATGACCATCACGCAAAGGTCGAAGAAGCGTAGACCTGCTTCCAAAACCTGTCCACCACCCAGGGTTCTCGGTTAGGGAGATGAATGGTGGAACATTTTTCTGCTAGTTCCTTCTTGGTGGCTGCCACAACCACCATCGCATCTACTACTAAACCTTTGGCCCAGTGCTGATGGTTCTCTGGAGCCGAAATAATTTTATCTGATCTCCTGGGGATTGGCTCTACGGAATCAGGGGCCTTCCATGCCCGCTGTGTGATCAACTTAATAAGATCATCAGCTGGCAGGGTCACCCAAGAGGTAGATGGGCAAGCACCGAAAGCTTGCAAGTACACTGACTTCTCTGAGGATGGGTCTTGGGGCTTCCAGCCACTCCTCTGTTTTAATATTCCAAGAATGTCTCCAAAGGAGACATCTTCTGGGGGTGACCGGGGGGAACCCTCCATGTCATCGAAGTTTGTGTCCTCTGTGACAGATTTCTCTAGGGAATCAAGTAGTTTCCACTTACAAGACCTTTTCCAGGGCACCTCTTCAGTGGGGCATTCTGTGGAGGACTCTGAAGAAGTAAGGCCCTGTACAGGGGTGTCCTGCAGCTTCGGTGCTCTCTGTCCAGGTTTGCAGGTTGGTGGAAGCTCTGGACCAGACAGAATCCCAGGAAAATGATCCCATGAGGAAGAGACTAGCTGAGAGCCTGCAGAGGTCAAGACCCTCTCCATAACTTGAAAGGCAGGTCCCCCCCCCCCCCCACGAAGAGGGACGGGAGCTCAGAACCGGGAAGGACAACCTTGGAACAGTGGACCCACCCAGCTCCAAGGAAATCACCATCAAGGTCGAAGTTAAGGAAGAGCCCACAAACAGTGCAGTGGAGCTACGACCCTGGGAGGACATCAGTTCCCAGGAAGCTGAGGAACTCAGGGCAGGGACTGGGGTTGAAGGCATGAGAGCTGTCAGCATCAGAATAGCCAGAACTGGGTAAATCGGAGCCAGTGTTTCTAAAGCTGTAGTGGTGGTTACAGGAGGAACATCTGGTGGAGTCTGTGGACAGAAAGTCTCATCTCTAGAAGGGAGTGAAGCCTGAGAAAATGTTGAAAGACCACTCGCCAAGAGAAGCTGATCCACCAACCTCACAACGTCGACTTCTGTCAGACTCCTGGAGAAACGTACAGAAAAGGCTGAAGGGAATTCTGGCCTCTCTAAAAAGGGTCTTGGAAGTTCTCACAAATGGATCTATTGATGGGGAATACATGGTTCCAATGGAGCTAATGGCAACGTGGAAGGAACCGGTTGCAGGAATACTGTTGGCACCGTAACAGGCACAAAGGAAGGAGAGGTCATGTGCAAGGTTGGCACCGAGGTGGACAGCATCGAAACTTGAGGTGTCAAGGTCGTTACTGCAACTGGAGCCAAAAGGGATGGTTCCGTAAATTTTTTTAACAAACTTTGGTTCCGCAGTAGGTGTGGGAGCTTAAGATTTAGATCTCTCATGTGCAGGAGCCAAAGGGGATGCTGGCACCGAGAGACTCCTCTTCTTAGCATGTTCAGTCTTTGAGGAAGGGGAAGACGACGCATGTAATTTTAATGTCGTAGGCTGACCAGACAAAGCCTCAAAGGACATTTTTATTAGACCTTTTAAATTGAGCCCGGTGACTAAAAATATATATATATATATATATATATATATATATATATATATATATATATATATATATATATATATATCACATTCTTGTTGTAAATGCACCAAGCCCAAGCAATAGACACAAGATGAATGGCCATCAGAACTGAGCATTTTCCTGCCACAACCAGGACATTGTTTAAAGATTGAGAAAAAGAATCAATGACAGAAAACACTCATACTAAAATATCCATGCACACAGAAGAGAGAGAGAAAGAGAAAGGCTACCAACAATGGTAGGCCAAAAAACTACCACAGATAGCAGCAAAGGGATAACACTACCAGCAATGGCAGGACAGATACCACAAGGTAAAGAAGAACAAAGGGATAGTACATTCACTCGAAAAAGCGACTAAAGATTAACAAGGAAAAACTACCAAAAAGAAGATATAAGTAAAATTTAACTGGGTAGGGAAAAAAAAGGACTTTAGAAAATTTACAGTACGGATCAAAGAATTAATAAAATTACACTTGGCTCAAGGCGAGTTTGGTTGATGCGTCTTTACTAGAAGAGTACAAAACAAAATCTGAGGTAATCTAGAGAGAGGCATTCTGGGTAGGGACTTGGCTCAGGAGTTTTTGGTTCATGCGAGCTGTTATAATGGCCTACCCTGTTCCGAGAGTCGGAACAGAGTCCCATACATCAAAGATAAATGAAGACTGACAACATCAGATGCAGTCTTTAAATCTAGAGTTGCCAGAAACGGATAGGTGGGATAAGAGGTAACAGACTGAAGGGAAAGCATCTTGAACTTTGGGACTGTGATGCGAAGAGTTAGAAAATAAAGGTCTAAGATTGGTCTCCAAGTTCCTTCTTTCTTTGGCATCAGAAAGATTCTTGAATAAAGTCCTTTCCCTATTTATTCTGGATGAATTAGTTCCATGACCCCTAGACAGAGCATTTGCTCCAGGACTGGAGGAAACAGAGACATTTGGTTTGAGGGATGAAAAGGAGTCTCCTGGCAAGGAAGGAGCAATATCCACTGCCATTTGTACCCTTTCTGAATTATTCTACGAACCAACTTCCCCTTCGCTTTTTAGCCTCGCTCTCATTGCGGTTTGAAATTCTGTTTGCCTGGACCATGCTGACACTGTTTGTTCCACTTCCTATAAAAGTATCCTGAACTGAAAGGAAAGGTCATATTAAACTTTGGGAAACTGGTTGGAAAAACCTGCATGACCCCCCCCCCCCCAAATTAACTTCCCTCTTATCAAATGTTTTAAGGACCTTAGCAGAGGACAGGCGAAACACCACCTCTCTATATATAGAAGAGAATTCAATACCTCAGTTTTGACATCCTCTGGTAAATTTTAGGAATGTAACCAAACTTTTAGTTATGTACTCACCATAACTTCAGATGTTTGGGATCCATCTCGCCTACATTCTGACTGTTGGGCTCGGAGCCGATCCCTCGGCTCCGACTCGGCACGCTTATGCTATAGAGCGAGGCCTCTAATTGGCTGAGCTATCTTTATCCCAGGATGCACCACCACTAATCCCCCAGATCTTGTTTGTCCGCATTCATGCACACATGCACAGCTTGATTATATAACATTGTTAGATGTTTCAAGATGAAACAGGATTCGGACCTTCTGATATCCTCTGATCTCCAAGGAAGGGGGAAGGAGGGTGGGTTATTAGGAATGTAGGCGAGATGGATCCCAAACATCTGAAGTTATGGTGAGTACATAACTAAAAGATGTTATGTGATCCTATCTCGCCTACATTCTGACTGTTGGGACAGCGTCCCTAGCACCTAAATCCCGGGTGGCTCATTGGAAAACACTCCTGAGCACTGTGGAACCAAATGAAGCTCATCCTCTAGATGCCACATCTAATTTGTAGTGAGAAATGAAGGTATGCGGGGAAGACCATGTAGCCGCAGCACAAATGTCACTAATAGCAAGCTTAGAATGAAATGCTACCGAAGTAGCCATAGCCCTTGTAGAATGAGCCTTGACAGAGGTGGAAAGCTCTTTGTTAGAATAAATATAAGCTTGAGTAATACAGTCCCTGATCCATTTGGCAATAGTGACCGCATTGCCCAATTTGTTTTCTGCAAAGGACACAAACAACTGATCTGTCTTCCTTGATTGTTTGGTCCTATCCAAATAAAAACGTAACTGCCTGTGGACATCTAGTGTGTGGAAAATAAATTCCGCTTTATTGGAGTATTTTGGGAAAAAAACTGGGAGCTCTAATGACTGTTGCAAGCATAAAGTAGAACAGACTTTAGGAACAAAAGAAGGATTTGGTCTGAGGGAAACCCTGTCTGTATGAAAAACCAAGTACGGGGGTTTCACTGACAAAGCTTGAAGTTCTGAAACCCTTCTGGCTGAAGTAATTGCCACTAGAAAAGCTGTCTTCCATGATAGAAACTTTAAATCACAGGTAGCTGCCGGTTCAAAGGGGAAGAAGTCAAGGCACGTAATACTATATCGAGATCCCATGGAGGTGCAGGATGAGAAACTGGAGGTCTTAATAGAGCAGCACCTTTCAAGAAGGTCTTACACAACCTGTTGCTCATTAAGGGTGGGTCTATGGATTCATGAAAATTAGAAATCGCTGCCAATTGTACTTTGATGGTAGAAACAGAAGAGCCTTGGTTGAAAAGAGAGGTCAGGAACTTGAGTACTTCTGCCACGGGAGTAGAAATGGGGTCCAGGCCCCGGAGTTGAGCCCAGATAGCAAACCTTTTCCATTTGCTAGAATACAGTTTTATCGTAGCAGACTTGTGGGCTGAAGACAATATGTGCACTACATCTGGGTTTAGTGCATGTCTCCTGACTATGGTTGGAAGAGGAGGAGCCAGGCCGTCAATTTTAATGTGTGTAGGGACTGGTGTAGTAGTCCCGACTGATGAATCAGTAGGTCTGGGACCTGGTCCAGGAACCATGGACCTTCCAGAGCATGTTTCCGAAGATAGGGAAACCAGACTTGATGAGGCCAGTAAGGAGCAATTAAGATAATCTTGCTCCCTAAGAGAGACGCCTTCTGAATTACCCTGGGTAGGAGAGGAACTGGAGGGAGGGCATAAAGCAGGCCGGTGGGCCAAGGATGGACTAACGCGTCCATAGGGCTCTTCCCCGGAGCCGGGGTTAGGGAGAAAAAATCTTTGCACTTCGCATTCAGAGGAGTCGGGAAGAGGTCGCAGCACGGAACTCCCCATTCGCTGAAAATCTGTCTTGTAATAGTCATGTTCAGAGACCATTCGTGAGGAGAGAGGATGGTTCTGCTCAACCTGTCGGCTATGACATTGGATTTGCCTGGTATGTGAGTAGCCACTAGGAAGCGTTTGGTCGAGACTGCCCATTCCCAGACCCTCATCGCTTCTCTGCAAAGAGGATAGGATCTGGTCCCTCCCTGTTTGTTCAGGTACCAGACAACTGACATGTTGTCTGAGTGAACAGCAATTACGCCCTGAGGGAGGTAATAGTGAAGGGCTTGAAGGGACAGGAGTACTGCCCTCATTTCTAGGATGTTGATGTGGAGAGAGGTCTCTTCCGGATGCCATTTGCCCTGGACTGACCTGCCCAGGGAATGCCCCCCCCCACCCCGTCTGGGAGGCGGCCGTGGTCAAAGTGGCCCCCCGGGGAGGAAGAACAAAGGGTCGTCCCTGATCCAAATTGGAGGACACTAGCCACCAGCGAAGGTCCCGTCTGCAAGATTCTGTGATCCATATTAGATGATTGAGAGGGAGTTCCTGAAAGGACCACTGAGTTGAAAGAAGCCACTGGAGGATTCTCATGTGTAACCTTGCCAAGGGAACTAGCAGAATTGTGGCAGACATCGATCCCAATAGCTGCATGACCATTCTGGCTGGGGCTTTGGACCTGGGGAGTAAGGCTCGAACCTGATTTTGTATGATCTGAATTCTGTCTGCAGGTAGACAGACCCGCATCTGGTTTGAATCTATCTCTGCCCCTATGAATCTTATTCTTTGAGATGGCCGTAACACAGACTTTGGCCAATTGAAGGTGATTCCGAGGGAATTGCCCAGTGATGTTGTGGCTTGCAGGCTCCGTAGAAGTAGATGCTTGGAGGTGGCAGTTAGAAGCCAGTCGTCTAGGTACGGAAACACCTGGAATCCTAGACTCCTCAAGTGAGCAGTCACTACTGCCAAGCATTTGGTGAACACCCTGGGGGCTGTGGTGAGACCAAAGGGCAGCACGGAACTGAAAATGACTGCCTCCTAGGCTGAAGCGCAAGTGTCTCCTGGACGTTTGATGTATTTTGATATGGTAATACGCGTCCTTGAGGTCTATGGAGCACATCCAAACACCTTTCTCCAACAATGGGAGAATGGTTTGTAAAGTGACCATTCGGAACTTGGACTTCTTGACTGAACGGTTTAGGTTGCTTAGGTCCAAAATGGGCCTCAAGTCCCCGGTCTTTTTTGGCACCAAAAAGAATCTTGAGTAAGTCCCTAATCCGATCTGGTCTGCGGGGACCGGTTGGATGGCTCCTTTTTGCAGCAGTTTTGAAATTTCTATGGCTGCGGTATCCCGTTGACTGGGTGGGCAGGTCCGGGATTCTTTTGGACTGAGGGGGGGGGGACAACAGAATGGGATGGAGTAACCTCCGGTGATAATTCGAAGCACCCATCGGTCCTGAGTGATCCCTTCCCAGGCCTTT
This sequence comes from Protopterus annectens, assembly GCF_019279795.1. NCBI lineage: Eukaryota > Metazoa > Chordata > Ceratodontiformes > Protopteridae > Protopterus > Protopterus annectens. Next base: position 230,707,764 of record NC_056728.1, on the reverse strand, counting down.
AGGTGCTTCGAAAAATGACCCCCGACTGGCTCCGGAGCAGCACAGTTGGGCAATCCCTCAGGGACTATGAAAAGCTGAAGAGCCACGAAAGGACTCGCGGTCTCCAGTGTTGCGGGGGCCTCTGCCGCCTCTGGGACGGCGTCTTCCTGATGAATTTCCCCCTCCTCTGCCTCTGGAGGGGGAACCTTCCTGCTGAGAGGGGTAAGACTTCTGCGATCTCCGGAACCACATCTTCCCTCCTCTTTTAGCCTTGGGATAAGGCCGAAAGGGAGTGGAAAATCGTGCCCCTACGGCAGTCAGAGTCTTACCCTCCTGTTCACAGCGGGTAAGTGTGTCTTTCACCCTGGGCCCAAACAGGGAGGACCCATCAAAGGGGGCGTTGGCGAATGAAGACTTGAAGGCCTCCGCGAAATGACACAGGCGGAGCCAGGCTTGTCTCCGTAGAGCAATGCCTGTACTCGCCGCTCTACTCGCCTTCGGCCGCATACGAAATGAGCCTCATGGACGAGTTCGAAATGGATGACATTGTAGCCAGCTGAGATCCAACCGTCTGGGCCAGCTCCTCAGGCAGGTTACCCAAGAGGGTATCGGATAGCTCCTTAATCAGATCCCTCTGGAATCTCGTAAAGTGCGTCAGGTAGTTCAGAGACCTCAGGGTAAAGGCCGCTGAACTGAGGGTGCGCTTGCCGTACCGATCCATGCTCCTAGACTCCTTATTAGGAGGATGGACGGACGTAGAAGCCTCTGCTACATCCTGCTGTGTAGCAGATGCCACCACCATAGCATCCACAGCCACACCTTTCGTAAGGAACTCTCTATCTGGGGGCGCTGAAAGAAATTTGTTTGGACGAGCGGGCACCGGTTCCACAGAGTCCAGGTGTTCCCACGCCCTTCGACAGATCAAATCCAAGAGCTCGTTGAAGGGCGGAGACACCCAGGAGGCGAAGGGCTGAGCCCCGAAGGCCTTCAGGAACACCGACTCATCAGCAGAGGGAGGTTTGGACTGCCAGCCGCCTCGTTGTTTTAGAGCTTCCAGGATGTCTGCAAAGGAGACATCATCCGAGGACGACTTGGGGGACCCCTCTGCATCATCGAGATCGGTGTCAGATGTCAAAGACTCGTCAGGGGAGTCAACATGCTTCCTCTTGCACGTTTTCTTCCTGGGAGGTTCTTCCAAAGAGGCTTCAGAAGGACCTCCAGGAGGGGGAGAAACCCCAGCGGGGGTAACCTGAGGCCCAGGGGCTCCGCTGTCTGCGGACAGGGGAACTACCAACGACCCAGTCTCCAAATGTAGGGAAGGAGCTGGGGAAACTGTGGAGGTAGCCAATGAAGATTTGGCTAGAGCACTCCTCATAGCCCTGAAGGCGGGACCACCAGAATCCTGGGAAGGTCCCCCCTCTGTGGCCACGACAGTGGACGGTACTCCCGCCGCCGATGCACCAAGAGGGAGACTTGGGACCGAAGGTATCAATCCAGAAGCCTCCCCCCCAGGGCCGAAGGAAGAAGTCCGTGCACTGAACTCCGACCCAGGAGCCGGAGTCGGAGCAAGGGTCGGGCCTGACCCTAACACCTCCACTGGTTCCACCAACACCTGCTCCAACGGTGCCGAAGCTGTTGGAGGAGGAAGTACAGTAAGGGAGTGGACCATGGGCTCCGAAGCCAAATGGGCTGGAGCCGAAACCATCTTTTGGAACACCGGAGACTGGAAGAGTCGAAGGAGTACCCTGTCGATGTCCGAATCAGACATCCTGGAAGATCTCGAGGATACCGATCGGGCCCAAACCGATTTCTCCATCGGCTCCGAAGGGCTCGGGGACCGGCTCCGAAAGGACTCTACAATTATCGGCTCCGAGGAAACCTTCAAGGAAATTTCCCTCGGCGCCGATAAGGACTTCGGCTCCGAGGGGGAAGTGTCTGAGCCGATGACCCTTATCGGCTCCAATATCAGTGGAGCTGATGAGGGTGACCCGCCTCTCGATGCCCCAGACCTCGGCTCCGAAACCAGAGGGGTCGAGGCTGGAGGCATCAAGGCAGACCGTTCCGACCTCGGCTCCGAAGTCCGTGGAGCCGATGGAGAAGTCTGCTTAGCTTTTTTAGTCGGTTCCGACTGACTGGTTGGAGCCGGCGCTTTCCTCTTCTTAGAAGGAGACGGAGAGGAAGATAAAGCCTCCTCGAAAGAAGGCTTGATTAATCCTTTGAGGATTAATTTGTTTTTCCTCTCCTGGAGGACTCGGGAGGAAAACGCATGGCATACACTGCACGATTCCTGGAGATGTTTGGCGCAAAGACAATAGACGCACGAGGAGTGGTCGTCCGTTATGGACATTTTGAACCCACACCTCGTGCACTTTTTAAACCCGGTGGGTTTATGTTCCTTAGACATAGTTGAACAAGAAAAAACAGACCACAACAGTAAACTTTAAGACACAGGTACAAATAAGTATGCCAGTAACTCAGAATATTTTAAACTGAAAAAATCTCTTTTTTTTTTTTTTTTTTTTTACACACAGAAAAAGAAAGGGAAAAACAAGGAGGGTCAAGACCCTCTAACTCAAACGGGTACTTGACCCACACACAACCACTAAAGTAGTTAGTACAGGGGAAGGCCCCTCTAACTTAAACGGAACCTTCTCTGACAGGAAAATTTAAGCAAAACTCAATGAAACAACAAGAAACACACTCGTACACAAAAAATAGCCGTTAAAACAGCTTTTGGGTTGAAATGAGTGAACTACTGACAGGAAAAGAGACTATAAATATAGTACTTAGCCCAGCCAATGTTGAGACCACGTCCAAGCTCTGTAAGCGGCAAACGAGATCTGGGGGATTAGTGGTGGTGCATCCTGGGATAAAGATAGCTCAGCCAATTAGAGGCCTCGCTCTATAGCATAAGCGTGCCGAGTCGGAGCCGAGGGATCGGCTCCGAGCCCAACAGTCAGAATGTAGGCGAGATAGGATCACATAACATCAAATATTCTCATTACCGATTCGGTAGCAAATGCTGTGAATACGGCATGAGCAGAGTCATAACAACACTTCAAAGAGTGTTTGGTTACACGAGAGAAGGAAGCTATTAAAGAATTCAAAGTTGCGTTAAACTCTGAAGAAGGAAGGTTAGCAGTTAATGTTCTCATATTTTCAAAAGTAGCCAGCAGAAATTTTGACATACGAGCCTCGTGGTTCACAATTCTGAAGGTTAAAGTAGAAAAATAACACTTTCTTCCCAAATCTCTGAAAATCTTTCTCATCTTGGTAAGAAGGTATAGTTTGGAAGAACATGGTTTTGCAAAGAAATAACTGCAGGCTCTGATTTGGGATTAGAAAATGGATATTTACGGGTCTGGGAAACCTTATATGATCTGCAAGTCTTTTTAGAGGCAGGAAGATTGTCAGGCATACTATAGGCTGTCAAGAAAGCATCTTCTAATGCTGGTAAAACAGAACATAATAGCTATAGACTTAGGAAAATCCAGCTGTAATAAGTCATAGTAGTTTTACTGGGGTAATAGAATTTCATTCTGCTTCCAGTGAAATAATCCTTTCATTTTGGCTATAGTTTCACAAAAATATAACTCTTCAGGGGGGAATCTGAAGAAAACATCTCATCATAATCGGATTCCTCTTCCTGTGGTATAGGCACTGGAGAAATATAATCCCAGTCTAAGTTTCACCCTTTTGACTGAGAATCAGTATTGTTAAGGAAAATAAAAACGTAGACTTCAGCTAACCAAGAAACCTTTTTATTGAGAAACACGATTGCGGGAGACCAAGTAAAATAAACTTGTGTCTTCCCAAGCTAAAGGAGAGTTCTTATTTTTTAGTAAAATCACACAGTATAAATGAAACAATTATTCTGCAGGTTTAGCTTACTGACCAGAACGAATGCATGTTTCATGTCAGATCCTGCTAACAGTACATCTTTTATGCTTTCTTTTCACAACAATGACCATACTGAATAAGTAATTCTATTTTTGTATAGCTAAGTTAATTAAGCATGGGAATATGCTCATGTCAGGAGAAGAAAAAGTCACAATGACCTAAACTCCATTTTAATTCAAGACAGATTCCAATTTTGTTTTGTTTTCTTACAAAAATATAATTTCTTCACAGTATCTGAAAGAGAGGGAAATATTTTTCTTTTAATAATTACTGAGGAATCAGAACGTAAAGAATGAAAGACTTGAAATATGTCCTAAGCAAAATCCAACCAATCTTCCCAGTCCATCCGATGTGAAACAGGTGAAGACATCAGGCTAACTAAGTTATCTTTTCCTAGGAGAACCACCTTCCTAGAAAAAGACCAACCCAAAGATGGGACTCTTTCCTGGAGACCAAGCACCTTAAGTTGGCTTCCAAGTAAAGCAGCCTCACTCCCCCCTCAAAGACTGACCAGAGTGGATCTCCCTTGCCCAAAGAGGACAACCCAACAGATGCAGAGAATGTGCCTAACTCATGGCCCTTAGCAGCTTCTCAAGAAGCAACACCACTGAGGTCGAGAGAAGACAATGAGCAGTCCAAGGTACCTGATCTGGCCAAAGAAGAATCACTCATAAATGGCTGAGGCAGTGAGTAAGTCAACTTGATTACCAAAGACTCCTATAAAACTCTTCTCTTCTTGCAGATGGGGGATGGGAGAATCAAACAGCCCAAAGCCTACTCTGTGTTTTAGCCAATAAAAGTGCCTATAAAGTGATTAACTGAAACTTAAATAGTTCGCAAGCTACCTAACAGAAATGTAACAGTTTTGAGGTAAAAATGTATAGAACAATCCCCCAAACACAAGTACAAGCCCCATCTTTAATATTCCACAAATTATATTAAAAGTTTTCATAAAAAGTGATTTTAACAGTTTTCCACAAACACCTGACAAATAATGAATCTTCAAGAATTAAATTTTTAGTGACAATTTCTAAAAACAGAATTCCTAGCTTAAATATAAACTTTTCCACAAAAAAAAGACAACTTTACCCAGAAATTCTGGTAAATTGGAAGATTCTCCCCAGAAGGGTACTTATCTGTCCAGCACTGGTGAAGCTTTGAAGTGCTAGCAGACTGTCAATCACTCAAAGTCTACAGGGAAAGCACACTTCAACAACAAGAAATTTCCAAAGGTTTGCTGCTCAAACCATTGACTTTATACGACTCTTCTCAAGCTCTTTAGTGATTATGGCACATGGAATGTGCTCTAAAGCTTTGGATGCTGGCCAGTTGTCATATCCTTGGCAGGATACAACTCATACAGTTTAGACTACTGTAACAGTCCTCTAATGATGAGCATTAACTGCTACTTCACACCACACAGACAGCCAACAGAAGTAAGTTGTGCTGTGTCTGAATAACAGTGTATACAAGTGTGTGTGTTTTTCTTTGTGTATCCTTTATTGTCTGTACATTAATGGCTATGTGAATGATGGTGTGTGTGTGCCTGTGTGTGCCTGCATGCTTAAGTGAGTCCTGGGATGCAGAGTGAGTGTTTCACTTGGTACCTGTGCTACAGGTGATAGGTGCTCCACTGCACAGTGAAGCAATTCATAGTCATACAAATACTCCGATGATAAGATGTTATCCTTTAGGAAGTTTGGATGGCTCAGAGTCAGAACATAAAGCTGAAGCACAAATCACCTCATCAGTGCAGAGCAATTTGTGCAGCAGTGCTACTGACTATGACGGTCAGCCAAAGACTGCAATTCACAAACCAAAAATTATTATGAGAGCATGTTAGCGATGTTATTAGGATAGCTTTATATCTACTTTTAAGACGTATTAAACATTGTTCTTAATATGCATTTTGACATTAAGTACTAAAAATATGCATTTGTAAATCACAAAAGTTATATCTTACTTAACAATGTTATGGTGGTTCAGTTCTTTCAAAAGGGAGATCTCTCTAATTGCAGTGCTTGGCACACCTTCTGTTTCTCTGTAAGAGAGATTACATCACATGATAATTCTGCAAACCAGTCAAGAAAGTAAATTTATATATTAATACCTTTAAGTCAATGTTCAAGGAATTAACACTAGTAAAATCTGTCCCAATACCATAATATAAAGTATGGTCAAACCAGGACCTGCACACTTAAATACAACCTAAATATTCAAGAGGTCTGATACACAGTCCTAAAACAGAAGTCAAAGCAGCCACAAAACAGCACTACAGAAAGAGAAGACCCACTATTTCCTACACAAACAGGTACTTGCATTTAACAGCTCCTAAAAACACACACACATGCATGCAAGCATGAATGCACACACACACATGCATGCAAGCATGAATGCACACACACACATGCATGCAAGCATGAATGCACACACACACATGCATGCAAGCATGAATGCACACACACACATGCATGCAAGCATGAATGCACACACACACATGCATGCAAGCATGAATGCACACACACACATGCATGCAAGCATGAATGCACACACACACATGCATGCAAGCATGAATGCACACACACACGCATGCAAGCATGAATGCACACACACACACGCATGCAAGCATGAATGCACACACACACACGCATGCAAGCATGAATGCACACACACACACGCATGCAAGCATGAATGCACACACACACACACGCATGCAAGCATGAATGCACACACACACACGCATGAATGCACACACACACACGCATGAATGCACACACACACACATGCATGCAAGCATGAATGCACACACACACACATGCATGCAAGCATGAATGCACACACACACATGCATGCAAGCATGAATGCACACACACACATGCATGCAAGCATGAATGCACACACACACATGCATGCAAGCATGAATGCACACACACACATGCATGCAAGCATGAATGCACACACACACATGCATGCAAGCATGAATGCACACACACACATGCATGCAAGCATGAATGCACACACACACACATGCATGCAAGCATGAATGCACACACACACACATGCATGCAAGCATGAATGCACACACACATGCATGCAAGCATGAATGCACACACACACACATGCATGCAAGCATGAATGCACACACACACACACACATGCATGCAAGCATGAATGCACACACACACACATGCATGCAAGCATGAATGCACACACACACACACATGCATGCAAGCATGAATGCACACACACACACACATGCATGCAAGCATGAATGCACACACACACACACATGCATGCAAGCATGAATGCACACACACACACACATGCATGCAAGCATGAATGCACACACACACACATGCATGCAAGCATGAATGCACACACACACACACATGCATGCAAGCATGAATGCACACACACACACATGCATGCAAGCATGAATGCACACACACACACACATATATATATATATATATATATATATATATATATGCTCCTTGCTGCTTTTCTAATCTCCAGACTTTGCAGCTCATCTGCACAAAGTTTTATATCTAAATGTAGAGCAGCATTAATACAAAATAATAAATTATTACTGCTATGGTACACCTATTAAATGTATATTTTTCCTCCTTGGGATTAGCCACACTCATTCTGTTGTTGAGCAAGTAGAATCAAATACTTGCGGTGACATGTACCTGAGGCATTGCAGAGAGCATATGAAATACAGCCGTAGTGGAGTTTGATTCCTAAATAGAATGACAGAGGCAAAGTCCCCAGGCCAGAAGACGATGCAGAACTAAATGATGTACTGCTGTGCAGATAAGTGTGCTATTTAAAAACAAGTGGGAGGAGGATGAATAAGGGGTGTACTATACAGCACCACTTCAATAAGACATTGCAACACTGCACAGCAGTGTCAAATCACACAGTAACAACGGGATAAAATATATAGGAGCGTCTCATTTGGCATGCAGTGACGGTTTTGACAAAAGCCATATTCAAAAACCTGAGCAGAACTGTCCTGCATGCAGCATACACACAATATACCACAAACCAACAGAACTATATTTTATAAAGGATTTTGGCAGATGCACCTACGCATGACCAATTGTGCAGCACATTTCCTTGAGGAAAAAAGACTAAAGTTATTTACATATAGATCCACATTGTCTTTTCCATCCATTCTAACAAGTGGGTTATTGCATCCAATGTAGGCCTTCTTTCTGAGACTTCGATTTCAGAGCTCCACCATCCTCCTCCCATAGTACACTGCTCCCCCATCTTCCTCAGATTGAGTTTGGTGCTCATTCTGCTTCTAGGATATGCAGAACAACTTCAGGAACTTAATCAAAGACCCAAAATGGGGACACCCCGAAGACTCAGTTTTCCAATTACATGGAAGGCATACCACTACCAGGATGGGGACAGGAGAGAGAGGCAGGGATGACTGAACCACAAGGAAACAGACAACACAGACCTATCATTACGATAAGTACATAATTTTCATATCCAATGTTGTCTTTTCTGTCTGGCTTCAACCTGTGGGACACGGTCCCCAGCCATACCCTAGGACAGAACATTTCACAGGATGGTAGAACCAAATGAGGCCCTGGGCCTTAACTGTATATCTAATTTGTAATGTGACACAAAAGTGTGAGTGCTACACCAAGGAGCAGCAGCACAAATGTCATCAGTAGAGGCTTTGGAGAAAAAGGCTGTACAGGCAGAAAGTGCCTGGTAGAATGGCCCTTGGGGTTTGAGGGTAAAGACCTTCCTGTCAAGATATACACAATGAGATATAATCAGAAAGCCATTTGGATAAGGTCCTGGAAAAGTAAACTAAGAGCAGATCTGTTTACCTAAATGCTTCGGTTCTGTCCAAATAAAATCTACGTTGTCTATGAAGATCCAGGTAATGTGTTCACCCTTATTTTTAAAATTTGGAAATAAAACAGCCAAGTGAGTAATCTTATTTAAAGCAAATCTGAAGCTACCTTGGGCAAAAAGGAAACATTAGTCCTGAGGTAACCCTGTTCTTATGAAAAATCATACAAGGAAGGACAGAGGAAACTGCATGCATCTCGGAAATCCATCTAGCAGAGTAGTTAATCACCACTAGATAGACTATTTCCATGACAGCAACTTTCAAGGAATAGGTAGCCAAAGCTTCAAAAGCAGGCCTGTCCTGTACTTGCAGTATGAAAGGTAGATCACAAACAGGAAGAGGATCCCAAACTGGTTGTTGCAGTACGAAAGTACTATTCAAGAAACTTTTGGAGATCTTCAGGGCAGCCACTGGGGTACTGTCCCTGCCTCTGTGAAAATTAGAAATAGCCGCAAGCTGGACCTCAAAAGCAGAATAAATTAAACCAGAGCTTGGGATCACTTGCCATAATCACAAATTGGAAAAACTTTGTGGTTAGCCTGAGAGTATGAAGAATGGGCAGAAAAATCCCCACTGGATAGGTAATGATCCCGAGAGTGGGGACTGACATCCAGGGTGGTTGACCTAGATGAGGTCACAAAAATGAGAAACAGATTTGTCGGAGCCAAAATGGGGAATTAAGAATCACAGTCGCTCTGCAATGGGCTGCTTTCTGAAGAAACTTTATTATAAGTGGAACAGGGAAGTAAGTGTACAGAAGACCTGGGGGCCAAGCATACAGAAGAGCATCCCTTAGTGATTGTTCCTTGGGAGGAACCAGGGTGTAAAAACTACTGCATTTCATACTGGTCTGGGGTGGCAAAAAGATCACAGCAGGGAGGTGCCCTAGTGTCGGAAAATCTGAGTTACTACTTCTGGATTTAGTGACCACTCATGAGGAAAGGAGGATGCTCCTACTTAAACTGTCCACCAAGATGTGGGACTTAACAGGGAGTTGGAGTTGCACTGCAATCAGAAACCACCGAGAGGAGATTGCCCACTGTCACACTCTCATGGCTTCCTGACAAAGAGGGTACGATCATGTTCCCCCCTGATGACCTAAGTACCAAACCACATACATGCTTGTCCATGTGGACTGCAATCACACCCTTGGGGAGAAGGTCCTGAAATGCCTACAATGCTAGGAGCACCTCTCTAATCTCCAAGATATTAATGTGTAGATTAGATTCAGAGGATGACCATGCTCAATGAACCATTTTCCCTTCAAAATGCTCCCTCCATCCCAGAAGAGAGGCATAAGTAGTAACCATTGCCTGAGGTTGGAGGAAAATGAAAAATCATCCAGCAGTGACAAGAGGGGATTCCAAACATCACTTGATATTAGCCAAACAACTGTTTGTTATGGCAACCATAAAATCTGGATTGTAACTCTCAAGGCGTGGTTTATTGTGCATTATGTGAGCCCTGTTCATGTTTTTATGTAGGAAAAACAATCAGAAAACTTAGCGGTAGAATCTAAAAACAAAATTTTGCAATTAAAAATAAAGATCGGAATAATGCACTGGCAAGACATTCTCTAGTGTGTTCAAGTTTCAAGAAATTCACATTTAGTGTCTTAGAAGCTGTCAGTACGTGTGATTTTATGGAGGATTATGAAGTTGACCTCAAGTGTCGGGAAACCTACTGGCAGATTAGATTAAGAGCGGAGAAAATACAGTTGTGTACACTTACCATAAATGTAGATGTTAAGAGTGTCTTCACTGTTGCAGTCATCACTGTAGGGTTCTTCCTGCCGGCAGGCAGTCCTTTCTCGGCCAGAATCCCAAAGTCTGGGTCCGGCGTCCGCTGTTCAGTCATGCTCCCTGACGTCAGAGCGCTAGGAGTACAAAGCTGCCAGCCAACGCCATGTTCTCCAGTTTTTCTTGCCCCAGATGTCAGGTGCCCAAAAATGAAGGCGAATAGTAAAACAAAAAAGTAAAATACAACAAACCCCATACCCTGAAGCAAATACAACTCAGAAGAAGAGTGAAGTAGGAAACCACACTAATGAAAATATAAGAGGGGTCAGGAGGGAGGGTAACCCAGACTGCAACAGTGAAGACACTCGGACATCTAAATTTATGGTAAGTGTACACAACTGTACTATGTTCATCGTGTTTCACTGTTGCACTCATCACTGTAAGGTTGAATCCCAAAGCTGAGCTAAAGGGTGGTGGTTACAGAGTAGAAGGGGCGGCTAGAAGGCCCTGCAAGACTGCAGAAGCAAAGCCTGCCCTAGACTTAAGAGTAAAGAGGGAGATTGTAGTGCTTAGAGAAAGTAGGCACTGAACTCCAAGTTGCAGCTTCCAAAATATCTTTGGTAGGTAATCCTGAGAAAGGCAGCGGAAGTAGCAGCAGCTCTGCTAGAGCGAGTCCTAATTTTTCCTGGGATTTGCTTTACATAATGAGAGTAACAAAATCTGATTCCATGAGCAATCCATTTAGAAATGGTCTGTTTTAAAATAGCTTTGCCTTGGGAATTTGTTGCATAAGAAACAAACAGTTGCTCTGTTTTCCTGATATCCTTGGTTCTGTCCAGGTAAAAACGAAGTTGTCTGTGTACATCTAAGGAATGCAAGATCCTTTCCCCCTTATTTTGTGGATTAGTGAAAAAAGTTGGCAGATAAATAGTTTGATTTAAAGCCACTTTGGAAACCACTTTAGGCATGAAAGTAGGATTAGTCCTTAAAGACACCCTATCTTGGTGAAAAATAATATAAGGTTCCACAGCTATGAGTGCTTGTAACTCCGAGAATCTCCTGGCTGAAGTCAAAGCCAGCAGGATAGCTGTCTTCCATGATAAATACTTAAGATCAGATGTGGCAGCAGGCTCAAAAGGAGGCAGAGTGAGTTTTTCCAGAACATAGTTGAGGTCCCAGGCAGGTATGGGTGGTGTCCTAGGGGGCCTTAAATTCTTTGCTCCTCTGAGATATTGTTTCAGAAGTGGATGGGAAAGATTGGAGGATCTGTATTGTAATGTGCAGAGATAGCCGAGGCATGTATTTTTATGGAGAAGGATAAACCCTTATGTAGCATGTCTGTCAGGTAAAGCAAAATCAGTGGGATGTTAGGAATGAGGGGATCCAAATCCTGAGCATGCATCCAGGTGCAAAATCTCTTCCATTTACCTTTCTAGTGCTAGGCTGTCTCACTTCTAAGATGACATCCATGACCTGTTTGGGAAGAAAAAGATTAATCATAGACCCTGAATTCGCCAGGCTGCGAGTTTTGACATGAGAGTGCAGAACCTGGCCCTGGTGTTAGGACAAAAGATTTGGAATCTGAGGTAAAAATCCAAGGTGGCTCCTGTGATAGATTTATCAGTGTTGAGTACCAAAATTGATGAGGCCAATGTGGGGCCAGTAAAATCATCATCTTGGGCTTGTCCTGCTTGATCTTTAATAACACCCGTGGAAGAAGCGGTAGTGGCGTAAAGGCATACCCCAAGAGGTTTCTCCAACTGAATGATAGTGCATCCACTTTCCATGCTAGTTTGTGAAATGTCCTTGTGCAAAAAATCTGTAACTGGTGGTTGAGGGGGGATACAAATAGATCTATGTCCGGGCAGCCCCAGGCTTCTGTAATCATCTTGAATATTTGGGTGTCTAGCATCCACTCGTGTGGGTCTGACAGGTTCCTGCTCAGGCTGTCTGCCAGAATATTTTGTTTCCCTGGCAGAAACTGAGCTTTTAGATCCACTTTGCAAGCTAGAGCTGTGTTCCAAAGAGTCATGGCTAGTCTGCAAAGGGGGTAGGAGTGTGAACCCCCTTGCTTGTTTATGTACCACATAACTGTGGTGTTGTCTCTCCATATCAATAGTTGTCCTGGTTGTAGAAGATCCCTGAAAGCCAAGAGGGCATTCTGTACAGCTAACATCTCTTTTAAATTGATATGTAGGTGCTTCTGATCCTCTGTCCAAAAACCTTGCAGACTTTTTCCCTGCAAGTGGGCTCCCCATGCATAATCCGAGGCGTCCGTAGTTAACACTTGGCTGGCTGGAGGCAAACTGAAGGCTTTCCCTTTGTTGTGAAGACATGCCATGGTTCACCAATGGAATTCCTTTTGTAGACAAGGCAAGACAGCAATCTGTGTGTCTGGACTGTGGCAATGCTGGAACCATACACTTTTTAGGTACCATTGTATTTTTCTCATATGTAGTCTTGCATTTGGTATGAGAAGGATGCAGAAGGCCATGTAACCCAAAGCCTGCAGGAATTTCCTTGCAGTTAGCGGAGTTATTGACGACAAGGTTTTGAAAGTTGAAGCCAGCTGCAGTTGTTTTTCGGATGTCAGGAATGCCATCTGGGTTGTTGTGTTTAGAAGAGCACCCAGAAAAGTTATCTGTTGTGTGGGTATCAAAATCTGACTATGTTCACAGTGAATCCCAGGTACTTGAGAAGATTTTGAACAAATTCCAGATGCTGGAGTAAGACATCCTTGCTCTCTGCTTGAATGAGTCAGTCATCCAGATAAGGGTAAATTTGAATTCCCTTGAGTCTGCAATAAGCTACTACTGGTGCCAGGCACTTGAAGACCCTGGGCGCAGTAGACAAGCCAAAGGGCAGCGCAGAGAATTGGTAATGTTTCAATCTGTCCTTGAACCTGAGGTATTTTCTGCACTCCTGTCTGATTGGGATGTGTAGGTAAGCCTCCTTTAAATCCAATGTCACCATCCTTGCATTTTTGCTCAACATTGGCAGGAGCTGCTGCAGAGTAAGCATCTTGAACTTTGGTATGTCCAGGAAAATGTTTAAGACTGACAGATCCAGGATGGGTCTCCATGCATTTTGCTTTCTGGGAACTAGAAAGAGTCTTGAGTAAAAACATTGGCCCGTCTCTGATTGTGGAACCAGTTCTATGGCCCTCATAGCCATGAGGGATCCCACCTGGTTTAATGCCTCTGACCATTGGTGTTTTGGTAGGTCTGGCCATCCGTTTGGTCTTGGCAAAGTATGAAAGTAGAATTTGTAACCTCTTGAAACTATATCCAGAACCCACTTGTGGGTTCTGGAAGTCCAATTTTGTTGAAAAAGAGAGAGTGGAGCCATGCAGGGGGAGTCATTGAACCTGTTTTCTATAAGACTGAGGTCTGTCCTCTCCACCCCTGGGGGTGGAAGCACTCCACTGTCTAGGTCTGTGCTTGGGCCCTCTCTATGGAGCGCCTATATCTACCCCTCTGAGGCCTGTCCGAGCTGGGAAAGGACCAATTTTTAGTTTGCCAATTTCTGCTAAATCTCGGGGGCTGAACTTGTAAGAAATCCTTAACCGTTTGCATGGATTTTGCCTTATCCTCCATTTTCTTTATCACCTCTTCAGCCTTAGACCCAAGCAAAACATTATGCTGAACAGGAGCATCCAGTAACTTTGCTTTCACTTGCTCAGGTAAGTTTTGTTCCTTTAACCAAGCATGCCTTCTAATGACTATGCCAGAGGCAGCCGCCCTGCAAGAAGCCTCCAAGGCATCAAAACCACAGTGTAAACCATGCTTCCCCACTTGTTCAGTGGCATGCATTATATCATGTAATTCCTTATTATCTGCACATGCAGTAATGGTACCCAGCTTTTGTTTCATAACAGACAGTAGAAATTGCTGATATTTTAGCATATGAAATTGACAGTTTAAAGCCCTAATAGATAAAGTAGCAGAAGTGTACACTTTTTTGCCCCATCTCTCCAAAGCTCTGGAATCCTTATCTGCCGGAATAGGGTTTTTAGCAGAAGTGGCCTTAACCCCCTTAGGACCCTGAGAAATGGTTTCTGGATCAGCAGTAGGATTTTTGTAAAGGAACTGGTGGGAGTCAGGGACCCTGTAATATCTGTTGGGCTTAGCAGGGGCTGGAGGAAAGGAGTCAGGAGTTAAATTAGCCTCAGAAAAGGCATCATCCGCAATATCCAAAATAGGAGGAATAGCCAGGGGTCTATGTTGGGGAAGAAGAAGGAAATCCCTAAGCCTTCTCTTAGATTCTGAGTACTCCTGTCCTTCCCAGTGAAAATGTTCCCTCATGTCATATAAAGTTTCCCCAAAAGAAAAATCCTCAGGGGAGAAGCTGATGGAATGGATTCCTCAGCATCAGAATCCACATAAGGAGGGAAAGTATATTCCTGTTCAGAGGAAGATACTGAAGAAATAGATGCCTGATCAGAAGATTCAGAATCCAATTCTTGCCTTGGCCTTTCGTCTGGAGGGGGATGTAAACCCCTAATCATGGTTAGTAAGCCCTCCGCCATTTTAAGTAGCTGTTTCTGAGATTTGGGTCCCGGATCAGAAGAGGCCTGGGCTGGTGTCTTAGATTTAGAAGGAGTCTTTGCCTTTGTCTTTGGCTTTGCCTTTATCAGAAGCTGTGTAGGCCTGAAAACCCCCTCGGAAGCTGGTACCTGCACAGCGGCTCCGGACCCATCCGAGGGAGCATTGTCCGAAGGTCCTGCAGCTAGAGTGCTCAAAGGCCTAGTTGGCTCCTCGTGGGAGTCCGTTTCGGCAATCGGTTCTGAAATGGCTGACGACACGGGGTGCAAAAGCGCCTCACTGATGACGGCCGAACCTGTAGCTGGCTCTGCTTGAAAAACGTCGCCTGATTTGGACCTCGGAGGCCTGTCCTTATCCTTGCGTCGTTTGTGAACTCCAGTAGTCAGAAGTGTGTCAGACGACATTTTATAATTAAATCTCCTACCAAAGTAGTGAAAAGCAAAATCGTACCTTCGCTTAATCGTACGTTGGTTAAATCTAGCACAAAACCGACAACTAGCTACTTCGTGGTCAGGGCCTAAACAAGGAATACAGTAAGAATGGAAATCCTTATGAGGTATTTGCTTCCCACAAGAAATGCAATTAACATTTTCTGACATCGGACTGGAGCAAGAAAAAAGTTTCCCCAACGGGGTACTTAGCTTTGAGAAGAAGTCAGTCAGTCTTCGGACTGAAGCACGAAAAAATATCAGGAGTCAGCCGACCGGCACTTGCGAACTGCTTTCACCGCACGGCAAGAAAGACTGGAGAACATGGCGTCGGCTGGCAGCTTTGTACTCCTAGCGCTCTGAAGTCAGGGAGCATGACTGAACAGCCGACGCCAGACACAGACTTTGGGATTCTGGCCGACCAAGGACTGCCTGCCGGCAGGAAGAACCCTACTGTGATGACTGCAACAGTGAAACACTATGAACATGTATCCTGGACTCAATGACAGCATAAAGCATTAAATGCTTTTTGATAGCACAAAAGTTATAGTTTATTTCTGCCAGAGATTCAACATTTTATATACAGTATTAGCATTTAATGGCATTCTGAAAGACATTCGTGTATGGGCGTGCCTTCGTTGAGGGTTGGGTGTCGAGCTGGCAACTCGGCACCATGAAAATCTACTGCCAATCATCAGTGGACCAGAGTTCCGCTGTGGCGACCCCTAACCAGGAAAAGCCGAAAGACAACAACATTAGTATTTATGTTCTTTAATTTAGGAGTTGATTTTGATTGAATTAAGGTAACTTTATGACTGGTCTGATTGGCTGATTAACATGTTACATGCTTTTTAAGCACAATTTTTAAACCGGAAGATTCAAAGTTCTGAAGAAGTTCTATGGTATTAAAAAGAACCAAAGCACTTAACTAGAATAATTTTGTGTCTAAGTCTCTCCTTTGTACTGGTGCTTGTAGAATTAAATTTCTATGATCTTACAAATTTAAAATATCTGAACAGTAGTATAAGATGAATGCAGAGAGAAGCTCCTACTCCTGAGTTACACATTTAATTTGTACATATTTATCCTACATGAACAAAGGAATCTATTAAATACAGTTAAGAGGTTAAGCAGAGGACAAGTTAAATAAGCATGCAAACCAGTTCTATAAGATAGCAAAGAAGGACAAAAGGTAGCAGGAACAAAGAAAGGTTGTGAAAAAGAATGAGTGCTAGTAGACAGATGCAAACTTCGGCTGAAAAAGGCCAAAGGTTATTAGGTTGGGCTGATAATAGTGAGAAAGGGAATGGATTACCTAAAATGGCTGAGCTATACGTATTAGGTTTCTAAGATGGAGAACGTTTTATTCTATATTCAGAAAAGTTGGTGATTCCATTGTACTCTTAAGAATGCACAGCAATCTTTGTGTGGCATCCTGTGTGCGTCACCATGAAGATTGTAGATGCCACTGGAATTTCTTTAACTACATCAGACAATTAAGACAGAAATGCTCTGAATTAATTCATAATGTTATTACCTACTTCAACCGTCTTCATTTTAATTTCTTTTGAGTTTCTAAATCATGGTGGGGAGGGACCCCATTCCTAAGTCAGGGTATAATCAGAGTTTGTGAAATCAGTATTCTTTCCTTCTTTGATGTTAGCTAACAGTGCTCTTCTCAGCACCTGCAATGTGCAATAACTGCCTCCTGTAGTTCGTACAGGGTTACATGCACTGGTAGCATATTTAAGTGCGATTGTAATTTTTTAGTAGGTCTGTTGCTCCTTCTTCTACTGTTGGAGCAGTCTGGTATTTTTCTTCCACATTGCTCCTGTGTTTTTGATTCCAAATCCTAGTAGTTTATGACTTTGTGTCTCTGTACTTAAGATACTATAATCACCAAGTATAGACATTTCAATGATTAATGCCACTTTTGTCCTTTTTCGTGGACTATTATATCTGATTTTCTTGCATCTATTTTTTGAATTGTTAGTAATGGTGATCCCATACAATATAAACTCCATTCTCTGTAATGCTTTGTGGTTCATGTTTCTGATGTTCCTCAGGTACTTCTATATAGTACTGCTTGTACAATCCCCAATGCAACAGTCTTTTCACATTACTGTGCCTTTTGATATACAGGCCCTCTGCCATGAGTGTATTACACCCAGCAACAAAATGTGCATTGGTTTCCACGTCTGCTTTAGAGAACCTGCATTTGTCTGTTTCTCCAGTGTTTTCATAGGACTTTGTAAACCAACGTGCATGTAAATCCACTATCTTGGGTCACCATTATTAGCCTTTCATCTTTTGGCTTCAATTCTTACCCATTCCTCCAGCAAATTTTGGTCAACATGAAGTTGTTCGAGGAGATCTCTGTACTTGCCACTCTCTGTGGAGTTTCTATTTTTCTCTACTTATCTGATCCTTTTCTTTATATTTTTTGCCTTTTTGGCACAGTCAGTTGCTGTCCGATTTTTGTCAACTTCTGGTATGAATTCCCATTCTTCTTTATTCTGAAATGTTTCTACCAAACTAAGCAAAGATGTCACCTTAGACTGTTTCTCCTCACGTTTTAAAACTTTCACTATTTATTTTATTTATTTTACATTTGTTGACCGGGATAATCCGAATGGATGAATGTCCATTTTCAGCGGGGGCCTGGGGAGAAAAGCTCCAAGGGTAAGCAGATACAGCATAACATAATACCAGCATTACATATTACAGACTATTTACAGAGATTACATAAGTAAGCAAGTTAAACAAGTTCCACAGGTTACAGTTAATCCTGAGCACAAATCAAAATTAAATTAAATTATGCAGTAAACTGGTTAACAGATTTTTACACATTCTAGAGAGAGTTAGCCAGGCTTGATACATTGACATAGCCAGTTAAGTGACAAATGTTGTTTGAGTCTAGTTTTAAATTGACCTAAGGTGGAAAGTAAGGTAATATCAGCTGGAAGAGAGTTCCAGGATCTACTTACAGAGTTTGCAAAGAGAGAATCACCGGCTGTGTTATTAATTTTGCTAGTCTGAATTAGTAGTTTGAGGATCGAAGTGGTCTAGGATTGTTATAGGGGGTGATAATATTTTTAAGTGCAGGAGTATTGTCCGGATTATAGAGGATTTTATAGTCCATAATCAGTTGGTTATACTGGATTAGGCTTGGTAGTTCAAGCCACCCAAGCTGATTTAGATTGATGCAATGATATGTCCTAAAAGGCAGCCCAGTGGCAAACCTGGCACTGTGGTTGTAGCAAATTGAGTGCTTGTTAAGGACAGTCTTGTTTAAATTTGAGAGTAGAGAGGATGCATACAGAAGGGTTGAAAGAAGGTGAGAGCGAGCTATGGCAATTTTAGCAGGAGGGGTTAGGAAGACTTTTATTCTGTAAAGTGACCCTAGTTTTTTATTGATGGTTTTGATAGTTTGGTTAACATGTAGTTTAAATTTTAGATTATTGTCTATGATGACACCCAATAGTTTTGTAGATGGGACAGGGGAGATTATTGTGCCATCATTTGATTTTATGGTAAAGGTGAAAGCGGTAGACCTAAGTGTTGGTGAAAATAACAGCATTTTAGTTTTTTTGGGATTTAGGATCAGACGATGTTCAGAAAGCCAGTTTTCTATTGTATTAAAGGTGGTCTGGGTAGCTGACCATAACTCTACTGGAGATGTGGCTGAGCAAAACAGAGTAGAGTCATCAGCATATTGGATACAGCTGACTTTTGGGATGACAGTATAAAGGCCGTTAATGACGATGGAGAAAAGCAAGGGCCCAAGTAAAGAGCCTTGTGGTACTCCAAGGGTGTTAGGTAGAAGGTTAGAGAGTTTGTTCTGCCAGAGGACAGCCTGCTGTCGACCATTCAGGTAGGACTGAAACCATTGGAGGGCTCCAGTATCTAGACAGAATGTTTGCAGGGTGTGGATTAAAAGTTGGTGATCAACCATATCGAATGCCTTGGAAAGATCCAAAAAGAGGGCTGAGGATATATAATTATTGTTGCGATTATGGTTTATGGTGTTGGTAAAGGCTAGGAGGGCTGAAGTAGTGCTGTGATGAGGACAGAAGCCATGTTGAGTGTCTGCCATAAGGTGATTCTGGATTAGGTAGTGCATGAGTTATCTATGTTTGGATCTGATGAGATCAGCAGATATGTATACAGCCCCATGACTTTAGATCTGTATATGTAGCTAATTTTGAGAAGGACCATACCTCTTTCACAGCGAGGAATATATAATCTTGATATACATTAATTTTTATACATCAGTAGATAAGCACAAAGCATTTTCTTGTTTTTGTGTCCAACTGATTCAATACATTTGGGAGCCAATCAACCCAAAGCTCTAAGTTAGAACAGGAAGATAAAATTGACTTATATCTTTGACTTTATTCTTAGATGTCACGGCAGTTTTCAATATTAGTTTTAGCTTTCTGAAGTATTCCTTGTTCGTATTTTACATGATCACCCTTCATCTTATTCCCAAATTTTTACATATTCCCACCTGCTCAAGTTCCATTATATCATATTCCTGTCCCAGGCTGATATCTTCTTGGTGATGCAGCTTTCCTTTTTTTTCTGAATGTTGCTTTTGAACATTTATCAAGACCAAATGTCATTCTTATATCACCTTAAAAAGTTAACTATTTGCAGTTGTACTTTCAACTCCTCATCTGATGAAATATACAATTTTAAATCATCCATAAAAAATACCTCAAAAACAGTTACCGAAGCTCCACAAATTCCTGTGTCCATTCCTTCCCCTATGATTATTAAGGAACATGTCCTAACAGGAGGGGGGGGGGGACTCAAACTAAAATATTGCCTTTATAAGCCCCTACAATATACCTGATTGCTTACTCAAAAGTGCCAAATATTCCCTTTCTAAGCAACTACAACTGTTCAGCTTAAGGATAGCATCAAGGTATTTCCTCGGGTATGGAAAATGGCCATCATTATTCCACTCCAAAAAGAGGGTCCCACTTCTTATTCCAGGACCTACAGACCTAATTTGCAAAGACACTGAAAGTACTGTATAAAGAAGTTACGTCTTACCACAACGTTCCATCTGTGTAGTCGATCTTCGTTCATTCATTACTGTTGGGTTATCAGTTCTATCCTCTGAACAGAGCTGGCCATGTATCAAGCTCACGTCAGCCAAAAACTCTTGAGCCGAGGTCCTACCCAGAATGCTTTGCTCTTTGTTACTTCAGATAGAGTTTGCAAGTTGCTAGACAAAAGTAGAGGCTACCTCTGGTCATAACAGACCTACAATAAAGGAATATATGAGATCAACCAGGAACCTCCTGACGGGGATGGAAGGTGGGGGGGGTAACGAATGAACAAAGATCAACAACACAGATGGAATGTTATGGCAAGACATAACTTCTTTATCTAATGTTGTTAATCTTCTCTCATTCCTTACTGATGGGACAGAGGCCCCAGCTACCTATATCCCTGGGTGGCCCTCATGGAAGGACATTCCTGAGCACCATGGAGCCAAAAGAAGCTCTACCTCTGGAGGCCAAATCCAATTTGTAATGAAGAATAAAGGTATGGGGTTTGGTCCAAGTCACAGCTGAGCAAATATCATTGAGGGAACCCTTAGCATGGAAAGCTTCTGAAGTTACCATAGACCTTGTAGAATGTGCTTTCACTCCGAGGCAAGGTGATACTGTTCTTGTTGTAGATAAAGGTAATGCAGTTTCTCAACCACAAAGCCAATGTAACTTTTGAGACAGGATGACCTAGTCTTGGTCCAGAAAAAGCCAGAAATAGTTGGTCTGATTTATGAGTAGATTTTGTTCTGTCCAGATAAAATTGTATTTGCCTATGAACATCCAGGGAGTGCAGGCAATACTCTCGCTTGTTAGAGTGGTTAGGAAAAAATACTGGTAGGTCAACAGACTGGTTGATGGACTGTTCTGACACCACTTTTGGTAAAAAGGAAGAGTTAGTTCTCAGTGATACCCTGTCCTTATGGAAGATTAGATAGGGAAGTTTGATGTATAAGGCTTGAAGTTTTGACAAGCATCTGGCCGATGTGATTGCAATCAGTAACAAAGTTTTCCATGAGAGATATTTTAAATCACATGAAGATGCAGGTTCAAAGGGGGGAGCTGTTTGGGCTTGCAGGACCAAGGCCAAATCCCAAGGCTGTACTGGTTCTCTAAAGGGAGGTTTTAGGTGAAGAACCCCTTTCAAGAAAGTTTTACAGAGTCTGACATGAGCAAAGAATCCTGAAAACCAATGTGGACATTTGAAATGGCTGCTAAAGGCACACGAATAGTAGAGGCTGACACCCCAGAGTGGAAAATATGTGATAAGTAATCCAAAACCACTGAAACTGGGGATTACAAGGGGTCTGTTTATTCACTGCCCATAGAGAAAACCTTTTCCATTTATTGAGACAGATTAGTCTGGTGGACGATTTAGGAGATGCAATAAGAATATTGTGCACTGGAGATGAGAGGTTTTCCTGCCTGGCAATTGCTGGAAGTGGAGAAACCAAGCTGTCAGTTTCAGGGTTGTTAGACTGGGGTGAGTCAGACCCTGTGGATGGGAGATAAACACTGGGGATGGATTGAGGACCCATGGTTGATCTAGCAGGTGAGGCCAGAGGAAGGGAAACCAGACTTGTCAAGGCCAATATGGAGCAATGAGGATCACTTTGCTTTTCAACTGCCGTGCTTTCTTCAGAAATTGGGAGATGAGGGGTGAGGAGGATAAGCATAAAGTAGACCCGAGGGCCAAGCGTGGACTAGAGAGTCTCTCAGTGACCGTCCCTGAGAGGGGATCAGGGCAAAATAGTTACTGCATTTGTAGTTGGTTGGGGAGGCGAATAGGTCGCAGCAAAGCTGTCCCCAGCGGTCGAAGATTTTTGCCGCTATCACAGGATTGAGGGACAACTCGTGAGGTTGTAGAATGCACCTGCTCAACTTGTCCGCTATCACGTTGGATCACCTGGGAATGTGCGCTGCTGTTAGAAAGCAGTTGGAAGCCATTGTCCATTGCCATATTCTCAAGGTCTCTCAGCATAACGGATAAGATCTGGTGGCCCCTTGCTTGTTGATGTACCAGACCACTGACATGTTGACTGATTGGATCGCAATAGTCCCTGACGGAGGGATGGAATGGAATGGAATGGAATGCTTGTAATGCTAGTAGCACCACCCTCAGTTCCAGGACACTGATATGCAACAGGGCCTCTGTCTCCGACCAGGTGCCTTGGACCGAGTTAACCTGACATAGCCCCTCGCACCCATCAGGGAGGCGTCTGTGGTCACCGTGGCTTTTGGCTGATGGGGACTGAAGGGGCGAGACCATTGTTGGGGATTTTGAGACGTCCACCAGAGTAAATCTTGCTTGCATCTCTGAGTTACACTTATCCAAAAAGACAAAGCATGTTGTAGAGGGTACCACTGAGTGAGAAGTAACCACTGAAGGAGTCTCATGTGGAATCTGGCTAGAGGAGCAATAGTGATCGAGGCTGCCATTTACCCCAAGAGTTGGAGTATGGATCAAGCGGAAGATTTGTGGTGACAGAGCAGCGGCTGAACCTGTTGCCTTATTCTTTGACGTCTGTGGTCTGGGAGAGATGCGGTGCAATTTCTAGTGTCCAACAGTACCCCAATGAATTCTAAAGACTGTGCTAGGGTCATGTTGGACTTCTCCCAGTTTATAGTGATTCCCAGGCGTTTTGCTGTGAGGAGAGTGTAGGGCTTCTTCCAGTAGATGCTTGGTGGGGGTGGTGAGGAGCCAGTCATCTAGATATGGAAACGCCTGGAATCCTTGAAGCCACAAGTGAGTGATTACCAAATTCATGGCAGTGGTTAACATTCTGGGGGCTGTAGAGAGAACGAAGGGCAGTGCTCAAAATTGGTAGTGACTGGCTCCTATGTGGAAGCGGAGGTATCTTCAAGATGTGTATTACCGTGCAAAAATGGACAAACGCTCAAGAAGATCTACAGAGCACATCCAATCGTCTTCTTCCAGAACAGAAAGGATAGACTGAACCGTGACCAACCAGAATTTCTCAGTCTTTACAAATTTGTTCAGTGTGCTGACATCCAGAATTGGTCTCCAATCCCCTGTCTTTTTTGGCACTAAAAAGAACCTTGAGTAAAAACTGGATCCTATCTGGTCTGGGGGGACCATTTGGATGACTTTTGTAGGAGCTTTTGGATTTCGTGCGCTGCTGTTTCCCTTTGAGTGGGTGGGATGTTGGGCAATTTTCTGGATGAGGTTCGACAAAGATGGAAGGGGATGCGATGGCCTCTGGTTATTATCTGTTGTACCCAAGAGTCGGTGGTCAGGCAGTGGAGTACAAGGAAAAAAACGACCCCCTGACCACTTCCAGAGGTGAGCAGTTGGGCAACACTTCAGGAAGCGCTGATAGGGTTGGCAAGAGAAAGAATCGCTGGAACCCTGGTTTTGCGGACCTCCTCTCCCCCGAAAGGGGCATCTTCCATTGGAGATTCCCCCTCTTCCTCTTGGCACGTGCATCACGGAAAAAGCCCTGTGATTTCCTGTGCCACATCTTCCCACTCCTCTGATTTCTGGAGTAGAATCGTTGAGGAGTGGAGTGTCTGACACCAATGGCAGATAGGGTCTTGCCGTCTTGTTCGTACCTTGCCAGCGTATCTTTACCTTTAGGGCCAAACAAAGAAGCAGCCTCAATGGAGGTATTCATGAAGGAAGCCTTAAAGGAGTCCGCAAAGTCACAAAGGCGCATCCAGGCATGTTGTCTAGTGGCTATACCTGCGCCTGTCGCTCCTTCCGTTGTATGAGAAATAAGGCACATGGAAGAATTGGATATGGACTCTAGGGTGGCTATCTGAGAAGCTACATTGTCACAGACCTCATCAGAAACAGCTCCTGCCAAGATTTCAGAGAGTTGGTCGATAAGATCCCCATGAAGTCTCGTAAAGGTCAATGAAGTAAACACACGCTTCCCTAGTCTGTCTATCGCCCGGGACTCCGTGTTGGGCGGATGGACAGTTTGGTTCTCTTCTGCCAAGTCTTTCTTGGTTGCAGCCGCCACCACCATGGCAACTACTGGAAGACCTCCTGACCAATGGAGATGCTCAGCTGGGGGAGATAAGATCTTATCAGGCCTCTGCATTATAGCTTCCAGGTTGTCAGGAGCCTTCCATGCCCGCTGGACAAGATCATCGACCAGTGGGGTAACCCAGGAGGTAGGGGGGCCAGACACGAAAGGCCTGCAGGAATATGGATTTCTCTGAGGAAGGATTAGAGGACTTCCAGTCACCCCTAGGTCTAAGGATCTCGAGGATGTCACAAAGGACATCTCATCAGAGGGTACCGTGGGTACCCTTCCCAGTTATCAAAGTCCGTATCTTTGGTTAAAGAATCCTCAGTGGAGTCCATGTGCTTCCTCTTGCACGAAGCCTTGCGAGGTACTTCCTCAGTGGGAGGTTTGGTGGAAGACTACAAAGAGGGGGTCTCCTGAGGAGGAGAAACCTGAGGGCCTTGTGCCCAGTGTCCGGCGGTTGTAGCTTGTGAGAGTTACGGCACGGGGGGGGGGGGACTCCGACATGTGGGGTTTGCCAGCGGAGGCAAGCACTCTCTCCATGGCCTGGGAAGGCCAGCCTGCCCAAAGGGGGGATGAGAGCCCGGAACAGAGCATGACAACCTCGGAACCGGGGTCACACCCCACCCTGACAAGCCGACCCCCAGACCAGGCGTCTCAACAAAACTGTGAAGCATGAGAGAGGAGGATTCCTGGAGGGTGCCATAGAAAAAAAAACAGCGTGGAACCAAGAATGCCCTCCCCCATGGCACAGCCATTGGCCAGAGAAGAGCCCAATGTCCAGTGCACTGAGGGCCACAAGGATGACTCCGGCTCCAAAGCGAGATCCACTATTGGGGTCGGAGGTAGGGAAGCTGCTGTCGGAGTAATGGGCTTCGATACTTGGGTGGAAATCGAAGGAGGAGTGTATGTTGGAGTTTGAGGAAAAATACATTCACCTGAAGGAGCGAACGTAGGTTGACGGCTGAGACAGACCTCTGGCCACAAGCAACGGTCAACAAGCCATAAGACATCTTGTTCAGAGAGGCTCCTGGTCGACCTCAGAGAATCCTGTAGGCGATTCTGGCCTTTCTAGAAAAGGACTATATTGGCTACCAACGAATGGATCCGAACAAGGAGAATACTTGGCCCTTTCTAATTCGAATGGTGCAGAGCCCAGAACCGAGCATGTCTGCACTGAGGAAAAAGGTGTTGGAAGTAATCTGCGCCGACGAAGTCAGCACCATAGAAGTCGAAGGTGTCTGCACCATAAAGGCAAGTGTCTGTACCAATGGGTATGGTGCCGTCGAGGATGGTGTCTGCACCGGTAACAATGATGGTGTCGAAAAGGACTGCACCGAAGAGCATATCGGTGCTGAAAGTGTCTGCACCATGGAGGTCAGTATTATCAGAATCTGGGCTGAAGGGGAGGAGACTGTACCTGCAGGGACGGTGCCGGTAAGGGCTGCGACGGAACTGCTGGAGCCGTGTCTGCACCGGGAACTCCGGTGCCGGTGTCAAGATATGGCTGGAGCAAGACGTAACAGGGGCGGTGCAGAGCCTGAAGCTGAAAGGGTCACAGGTGGCAGCGCCGAAGTAGTAATTTTCACTTTCTTATGAGTCAACTCCCTACGATCTCCAGAGGGCGATGAAGTGAGTGACCTCAATGAGGAAGAGGAAGAACGGCTCTTATGGGGTTTAGCAGGAGAGGATAAGCCCTCTGACCCAGAGATAGCTTCACAGAAAGGAAATTTGAGGAGAACTTTCAAGATTAACTTGTTCTTTCTCTCGTTAATAGCCCTGGTCGAAAAATTTCTACAAATCCCACACGGGGGATCCACAATAAGGTGGGAAACATTCAAACAATAGACACATAAGTCATGGCCATCGGAAAGCGGTAACTTACAGCCAAAAATCCTTACACTGTTTAACACCAACACTACTTTTCTTATCAGACATAATGCCATGGAGAAGAACGACAGTATGAAGAAGAAAGGCTACCCAGAAGGGTAAGAAGGGAGAAAAAGAAGGCAGGATTACCAATGATGGTAATGAAGAATTACCTCAAAGGTAAGAAAAAGGTAATAAAGGGAAACAGACTTAAGGGAGAGAGTCTTAAAGATATGACAGGGTAGGAGAATAACACAAGTAACTGATTGAAAAACTTTTAAAGTAGAAATAGTATATAAACTTTCAAAAATTATTCACTTAGCTGCGAGAGAGTGGCTTGACATGACTGTACAGCAACGTGGCAAATGAGATCTGAGGTAACAAGGAGCAGAGCATTCTGGGTAGGACCTTGGCTCGAGAGTTTTTGACTGATGCAAGCTTGATATATGGCCGGCTCAGTTCCAATGATGGCACCGATAACCCATAAGTAAGGAATGAACAAAGATTAACAATATCAGATCCGATTTTATAAGCTCCAGTACAATATCACTGTAGACCTGCAGCAGATTATCTTCTCAAAAGGAGATCATGTCTAGTTAATTTAGTAAACTTTATCAAGAATTTAAATGAAGCTTTATCTAGCATCCATGTAGTTCATACACCATATCTAGATCTAGCCAAGGCCTTTGACTGTATCCCCCGTACTGGAATTGGAAACGAGCTTAAATGCCTAAATTTAGACTATGTTGTAAGATCCACAGCAAAATGTGTGTAGTAAAGGTAGCAGGTGCCAACTCAGAAGGTAAAAAAAAGCGATTTGTGTCATTCCTCAGGGCTCAGTACTGTAACCTACCCCTTCCCATCTTCTGTCTGTCATCTATTTCTTGGATCTCCAACCACTAATATTAGGCATGAGGCAAACAAAATTTGCTGATAACTTAAAGGCATTGCTGCTCACTCAGCATTTGATACTGTGTTACCACAAGGGCTAAACCATACAAATCAAAAGTTATATTAGAAACATGTTTAAATTAAATACAAAGAAATATAGCAATGTCACCTTATATAAACAAGTTATAACATCAGCTTACAGTATAAATAGCACACACACTCCCAGACTGACAAGACTGTCAAAGATTTCAACAGTTTTGGAGGCAATGAGCCAACTCCCTATCTTTTGACCACCACAAAGCAACAGCATTCA
Organism: Protopterus annectens; assembly: GCF_019279795.1. Classification (NCBI taxonomy): domain Eukaryota; kingdom Metazoa; phylum Chordata; order Ceratodontiformes; family Protopteridae; genus Protopterus; species Protopterus annectens. The sequence continues at coordinate 230,680,161 of NC_056728.1, read as the reverse complement.
GGAAATCCTCCAGCTAATCCAATTCACCTGTACTCTGCAATAATCACACCAGCTACATAATGTAATAATCCTTTTAGTGTGTATTTATCTACGCAAACACATCACACAGCAAGAAAGGCTCCAGGGATTCCTAACTAAAAAGTTCACTAGACTAAAAACCAAGAAAGACTTAAAGCTCTTTCTGCAAACGGATGCATGGTGATTTATGTCGGATATCTTGTGGCAGCCAGCCCTCCTCGTTCTCCTACAGAGCCACAAACACTTGAAATAAGTTCTTGAATCTCCATCAATAGCTCAGTAACACACTGATTTTATTTAGTGCTTCTCCAATCTCTGCAATAACCTCCTGTTACACATAAAATAGAGTGATGCCCTTGCTTCCTTTAAGGCAAACACTGATGACTGGATGTGTACTCCAAAATTCAGTATGGGCCTGATGTTCCTTCCTGGAAGCAGGAGATGCCCTATGAGGGTGGGTATTGGCAAAGTGATTATGGACCAAGTTGCTAGTACTTCCAACATGCATTTGGTGAACACCGCGGGGATTGTGATGAGACTAAATGGCAGCATCTTGAACTGGTCATTGCTGGATCCAGTGCAGAACTGGAAGAATTTCATTGACTCCCTGGCCACCCTGATATGTAGGTATGTGTCTTGGGGATCCAAACAGTACATTCAGTCTCTGAATAGACAAGGATGGATAGACTGCATCATGACCATTCAAAAAGGTTATTTCTTGATGTGCTGGCTTAGAATGCTCAGATCTAGAACTATCCTGAGGTCCTGTGCTTTACTGACAACTAAAATGGGCCTTAAATAAAAGCCTAGCCCTCTCTGATGTAGCAGGACCTCTGTCATGACTCCTTCTGATAACAGTCTGGGCCTCCAATTTTGCCACAGATCTTTGACAGGGAGGGATAACTAAGACAGAACTGGAGTGAAGCTGTGGGTGGGTCAGAAAGGGAATGACACACCCTTGTAAAAATTATTTTCCATACTCACTTGTCACATGACAGCCATCCATGCTTCCTTGTATTTATTTATTATTTACTTATTTTACATTTGTTGACCGGGATTAGTCTGACTGGACAAAAGCCCATTTTCAGTGGAGGCCAAGGGATAAAAGTTCAGATACATACAAAAACAGACATTACAGAAAGTACACAAAGGCATATTTGGTACAAAGTTACGTTCTAACAAATCCTAATGACATATCTAATACATAGCAATATTTAAATATACATAATTAAGTGATTTACATGGAAAGTGTAGGAAGACTCTGTTGGGAATGTTGAGAGCACGGAGGTATATGTAGAACCTGGAGAAGAGGAGGACAAGGTAGAAGGAGCAGAGTTGAGGTAGGCAGAAAGGGTTATAGAGTGAGATTACAATAAGTTAGAGGGAATAGTTAGAGAAGGACAAAGTAAAAAGGAGCAGAGAGGAGATAGAAGAATGATCCCCCAACTGCCTCTAGAAGGGAGCAGGTGAGCAAGGTGTTAAGAAGAATGTCAGTCCCTGAAATGCAAGTCATGGTATCCCAGATCAGTCTGCTGGTAGTCTCCACCTCTGATAGGCAGCCATTCTAGAAGCTGCCACACCCCTTGCAGCCTTTGCCAGAACCACTGGCATGACCTTGTTGGGAGTGCCTAAACCAAAATTTTGATGGGCTCTGCTGATGATTTCTGCAAAAAGTATTGCTAAGGGGACTGAAATTCCATCCTAACATTTTACAGTGTGTTGTTTTCACACTTCTTGTTCTCTAATCAAGCTTTTACTTTAGCTCAAACAGCAAGGTTCCTTCATGTGGGAAATTCCTGAATTCATCACTGGTGCTTTCGGCAAGTTGTGCGAGATGCAATCAGGTATATTGGTGTACTGCGAGTCCTGCACCTACTACCCAGTTGAAACATCAATGGCTAGCCACACGATCTCATTGAAAACATAACAGAAGGTGGACTGCTGAGACTGCAGTTTATATTTAAAGTCTAAGTCTATCAACTACTCCAGAGACCACACTGTTTTGTTGGCAAGTTCCTTCTGTAACTGAAGTATGTGAGTCATGTAGGTTAATGCCCTCACAGAAAAGACAGAAGATGAAAAACGGACTTCACTAGGCTGTCCATCACACAACTCTTTACTTGCTGGGTGGTCAGGTATGGTGTCTGGTTTGTGGTTTTATTTGGGGCAGCTGACACCATGATACAGTTCACTAAGGAATTCTGAGCCCAGCAGTGCTTGGGCATCTGGAGGATTTCATTTGGTCTCTTTGGTAAAGAAGCCACACTGTTAAGGCTCTCTTGAGCATTGTTAAAATCCAATCATGTCATTTCGGCAGCAAGTGAAACCACCCAAGAGGAAGACACGTGGGACCAGAATGCCACTGATAGGATATGCTTCAACACTGAGGGTTTTTCTTTTAGCCATCTAGCTTTCTCTCTGATAAACTCCTGGTTTCTCTGAATTTGAGGTCAATAAGCAAAAGAGCTAGGGGCCCTGTCGTCATCAAGATTTGGGGTACTAGACTCAGGTGAATCCAATTGCTTCTTCTTGCACTTAGCATTATGCTCCCACCCCTTAGTTGGGGGGGGGGGTCAGAGAAGAGTAAAATCTGTTTCCTGGAAACACTGCTGTCATCCTGAGAAGGAGATCCAGTGACTATACTGAGTCAACACCGGGGCATGGCTATGACAACAGAAGTCAAAGGTCCCTAAAACATGTCATCATTGTGGAGGAAGGCCCTTACAGGGAAGCCTGTATAATTACACTGGTGATGGTCTCAATACGACAGTAACACAGTCAACTCAGAAGAACTGCTGCCAAAGACCAGCAAGCCTGAGGTTATTGGCAGCTATCCAGAGTCCAAGGTCGACAGTGAAGCACAGAGTTTACAGCACCACTGACATCACAGTCAAGGTTGGTGGCCTTGAGGCCTGGTAGGCCGACTCCAGGGAAGGAAATACTTAGCCCTACCAGGAAGGGGATCAAGGATGACCTTAAGAGACTGAGCACCCCTTTCAACTGAGGTACCAGCCCTGATGTAGCCAATACCAGCAAAGACAACCTTGACAACATTACCAGTGTTGGGTTATATTATATTATAGCTTAAGGAGGCTGAGGAAGGCCTGAAGGAACCACTGGTGTTAACTCTAATGACAACAGGTGGACAGTTTTGGGGAAAATGGGGTTCAAAGAAATCACACTTAGGAAGAGTTTGGGCTGAGGTGCAAATAAAAATAAAAGAAAAGGAAGAAAGGGAACAGAACATAAGTTCAGAAATAAAGGATTTTGCACTCTCTGGTTATGAACGTGGGGCTCTTTTCATGAGAGCTATCTCTTCTATGTGCCATACCTTGGCTGGAGAATGCACAACAGATACATCACCACTGACCATACATAGAGAATCAACAGATTCACATTTTCTTATTTTATTTTTATTTTACATTTGTTTACCGGGATAGTCAGACTGGACACAGGTCTATTTTCAGGGGAGGCCCGGGGAGAAAAGCTCCACAATAAGTACCAAAAATTAAACAATATGATTAACGATTTTGAAGCAGCAAATAGGAGAAAAATAAAAACAATATGAAAAAATACTGTATAAGCAAATATGGAAAAACTATATATATATATATATATATATATATATATATATATATATATATATATATATATATATATATATACACACACACACATATACACACACACACACACACACACACACACACACACACACACACACACACACACATAATAAAACAGTTAACCATAGATATTAATGCGAAAAGTCTACCATTTTTATAAGCAGAGTTTCATAGGACTGTAAAAAATTATACAGTGGTTGAAATAGGCAGTGAGTTTTATGGAGTGAATAAACAGAAGGAATTATGTGATGTAAGAGCAAAGCAATTTTTCCATTAAGTGTGATTTAAGTGAGTTTTTAAAATGGGTAACAGTTGAGGCAGAAATCAGAGCAGAAGGGAGGTTATTCCAGGTTCTAGCTATGGTGTGAGAGAACATAGCTTTTCCTGCGGTACTGTTAGCCTTTGAAATACAGAGTAGAGATCTGTCGGATGAGTGGAGAGGATGATTTGTATTACAGTGGGTGAGGAGTTGGGCCTAATGCTGGGGTTTTTTCAGGATGTCTTACAACATTGTAGGCAATGACTAGCTGGTAGTAATTTAGTAGTTGGGTAAGTTGTAACCACTGTAGTTCCCTTAGAGCCTGGCAGTGGTGAGTTCTGAAGGTGGAGTTACTTGCAAATTTAGCGATTTTGTTATAACATGACTCAAGTCTGGCAAGTTTTGTGACTTTGGTAAGGATAGGAGCGGCATACATTACAGTGGACAGTAGGTGAGTTTAGGCATGGGTAAACCGAGCTTGTCTTGTGAGGGATTTACTGTGTCTATATAGTGTTCCTATTTTTTATGGACCTTTTTGATTGTTTGTGAAATATGGATGTTAAAAAGTAGTCTTTTGTCAATTTCAAAACCCAGGAGTTTAGTGTGGTCAGAGGGAGAGATAACCGTGCCATTTTTGGAGGAGATAGTAAAGGATAGAGGGGTAGGCATAGTTTTGTTGGGGGGGGGGGGTGAAAAGTAACAATTTAGTTTTATTAGGGTTGAGGATAAATTGAATTTGAGTGATCCATGTTTCGACAGAGGTAAAAGATTCCTGAGTGAGTTGTTCATAGGTTAGTACTAGGCTAACTGCTCTTGCGATCCATTTTAAGCCTAGCCAGTTATCCCCTGTGAGATTCAAACCTTGTATCTTGTGTTTGTAAGGCAAACACCTTAACCATTAGGCCACCCTCCCAAAGGTGACTGATGGTGCTGAACAAATAAGAGTTGAATCGTCTGCATATTGTATAAGTGAAGCATGGTGTTCGCTAGTATGGAGATTATTGGTACATAAGGAGAAAAGAAGTGGGCCTAATATTGAGCCTTGTGGTATGCCTATGGTAGTTGGGAGTAAGGGGGACAGTACACCTTGCCATTGGACAGATTATTGTCTTTCAGATAGATACCTTTTAAACCCTGCTATAGTGGATGGTGCAAAGGATAGAGACGCCAGGGTGTCGAGTAGTAAGGAATGCGAGACCATGTCAAATGCTTTGGAGAAGTCTAAAAATATTGCAGATACAAAGTTATTATTTCTCTGTTGGTTGACTAGATTGGTAAAAGGGAGCAGAGCAGTTGTTGTGCTGTGGTGTTGTCTGAAACTGTGCTGTGTGTGGGAGAGGAGAATATGTGAGTTTAGGAAATGCATCACTTGACAATGTATACATTTCTTGAGTATTTTAGATAAGGGAGATAGAACTGCAATGAGGCGATAATTTGAGTATTCATAAGAATTTCCACATTTATGAAGTGGAATAATATGAGATACCTTCCATGGTTGTGGGATGTAAAATTCTTGTATGGAGCAGTTGATAAGAACAGAAATACGGTAGGATAAGGATTCAGCAGCTATTTTTAGGAATTTGATGGGTAGGTTGTCGGTGGCAGGGGTGATCGGTTTCAGTTTTAGGATGAGTTTCTTAATTGTGGAGGTCGGTACGGGTAGAGAAAAACGTGGGATATTCTCAGGGCATTTGGTTGGGTCATGTGTAGGGTTGTTTTTGGATAGTTGGGAGGATAATGTTAGGATGGATTCAGTGAAATGGTGATTAAATTGGGAGGCTATGTCCGTATTGTCCTTGGTGGAGTTAGGAGAGACTGTGGTAATTTTACCTGGTTTTAGGAGAGAGTTGACAGCATGCCAAAACTTTTGAGGATCTCCTGAGTGTCTATTTTGGATATCAAGGATGTAATTTTGTTTATCTAGTTTGGTTTGTCTCTTGGCCTGATTTCTAAGTTGTAGTTAGTTTTGTTTGGCTAGGCTAGTATTATCCCTCTTCCAGTTTTTCCAAGCTTTATCTCTAGATTTTAGTAGGGCTCTAGTTTCCCTACTTAGCCAAGGTGCATAGTTTGCCTTGGCTCTGATTTTCCTAATGGGAGCAACTCTGTCTAGGACATTGATGAAAATACTGTTACAGTATTCAACTGCCTGGTCTAAACCTAGGGTTTTGCAAGTGGTTTCCAGTTACTATGTTTTAGAATAGTGTTGAATTCCTGTGTATTTACGATCTCTGACTTGTCTAAAAACAATGGGTTTAGCTATGTTAGCACGTTTCCGCAGGAGGAAAGTGGGGAGATGGTCACTGAGACCATCTGGAAGGCAGCCTGTCTCGTAGTTTTCTTTGACGGAGTTGACTAGAGTCCAATCTAGAATAGATTGTTTATGGGTTTTTTTCACGACTCTAGTGGGTTCTAGGATAAGTTGGGAAAAACTGGAGAGATTAATATGGTTAGTGGGGTTGACAGCCTGTAGGCTATCCAGTCAGTATTTAGATCATCTAGTATGATGGTTTCTTGAGGAAGATTATCTGTAGCCCATTGTAAGATTTCTTCAATGATGGGAGAGTTATTAACCGGGGGAATGTAACAGCAGAGTATGTTGATAACTTCTTTATAAATGACATGAAAGGTATGTACTCACCATAACGTTCCATCTGAGTAGGCAACTTCATTTGTCAGCAACCTGTGGGTATCTGATCCGATTCGGATCCGAGCCGGCAGCTTTCCTAGCCAAAGATCCGAGCTCCAAGCTCCTCCCCTACCCATAATGCCCTGCCACCTCCCTCTAACCCTCAGATCGAGTTTGCCATAGTATCATAGAACATTACTATAACACAAGGAAAAAATACTTGAACGTTCCACCTGATGTCATCTGGAAAGTGACATATCATGATTCTTCAAGAACGAACTAAAGGTCCGGGGGATGGAGTGAGGGTTGGTTGCTGACAAATGAAGTTACCTACTCAGATGGAACGTTATGGTGAGTACATAACTTCTTTATCTGAAGTAGTTAACTTCATTTGATCAGCAACCTGTGGAACAGAGTCCCCAGCTACTAACAACTTGGGAGGTCCTCATGGCAGAGCCAAAAGATGCGCGTCCTCTGGATATTAGATCCAATTTATAATGTGTAATAAAAGTATGAGAGGAAGCCCAAGTAGCTGCTGAACAAATGTCATCCAAAGAAACCCTCGACCAGAAGGCAGCAGAAGCAGCCACAGAACGGGTAGAGTGAGCTCGAACCCTCAGGGGCTCAGGTCAACCACAGATTCTGTATGCGAGAAGGATGCATTGGGAAATCCATCTAGCTAAGGTTACTTTAGTCCCTGACTTACCCCGACAGGACTTTGCAAATGAAACAAGGAGTTGATCTGATTTTCGAAATTCAGCTGTTCTGTTTAAGTAAAATCGCAACTGTCTATGTACATCCAGGCAATGAAGTCTATACTCTTTGTTCTGATAATTAGGAAAGAAGACAGGTAGATTGATGGACTGGCTGATGTTGGCTTCGGAAGCCACTTTAGGCAGAAAAGAGGGATTAGTCCTGAGGGAAACCCTGTCTTTATGAAAAATGATGTATGGAGGCTTACTGCAAAGAGTGTGAAGCTCCGATATCCTCCTAGCGGAGGTAATAGTAATCAGGAAGGCAGATACATACTTTAAGTCGACTGAAGCTGCAGGCTCAAGGGGGGGGGGGGCAGTCGGAGCCTGAAGAACTAGGGTTAAATCCCATGGAGGAACTGCATCTTTAATAAGGGGTCTTAACAGGAAGGTTTCTTTCAGGAAGGTCTTGCAAATCTTAGAGGAAGCTAGGGGACCAAAACTGTTTCCAACATGGAAGTGGGAGATAGCTGCCAACTGAACTTTAACAGTAGAAGAACTAGCCCCTTGATGAAAAATATGGGATAGAAAGTCGAGGACTGCTGGGATAGGAGCTGTAAAAGGATCCAAATTCCTATGCTCCGCCCAGATAGAGAAACGCTTCCATTTACTCTTGTAGATTGTCCTGGTAGAAGGCTTATGAGCGGCCACCAGGATGGCCTTAACTGAGGATGAAATACCAGGAGTCCTAGCCATTAATGGAACTGGATCAACCAAGCTGAGAGCTTGAAGTTGTCCAGGTCGGGGGTCTTCAATCCCAAGGGACGAGAAATCAGATCCGGAATGGGATCTAAGATCCAGGGAGGATGTACTTGATGAGACCTTAGGTATGGGAACCAGGTTTGGCGAGGCCAGAATGGGGCTATGAGGATAACCCTGCTCCCCAACCGACGAGCTTTCTGCTAGAATGTTGTCATCAACGGAAGAGGAGGACAAGCGTAAAGAAGACAGGATGGCCAAGCATGAACCAGGGCGTCTCTTGGGGGCTTCCCCTGGTGGGGGAATTAGAGCAAAGAACTCGCTGCACTTTGTGTTCAAAGGCGACGCGAACAGATCGCAGCAAGGTTGACCCCATCTGAGGGAGATCTGTTTCGCTACTAATGGGTTCAGAGACCACTCGTAAGGTGAGAGGATAGTTCGACTCAACCTGTCTGCTAGAATGTTTGACCGACCCGGTATGTGCGTTGCTATGAGAAAGTGGTTGGTGGATATTGCCCATTCCCACACTCTCATGGCCTCTCGGCAAAGTGGGTAAGATCTGGTTCTCCCCGGCTTGTTGATGTACCAGACTACTGATATGTCTGTTTGAATTGCAATAGTCCCTGGAGGAAGAAGGGAATGGAGAGCCTGCAACGCTAGAAGCACCACCCTCATCTCCAGGACACTGATATGCAAAGAGGTCTCTGAGTCCACTTGCCTTGGACGGATCTACCCATGCAATGCACCCCCACCCGAGGAGAGATGCGTCCATGGTCACTGTGACTTGGGGTGGGGACATGGAGAAGGGGTGCCCTTCCCGGAGTTCCCTGGAATGGAGCCACCAAAGTAGAGATTCCCTGCAAACCCTGCTGAGGGGAATAGGTGTAGACAGGGGATGACGTAGGATGGACCACTGGATCTGCAAGGTCCATTGGAGGATACTCATTCAGACGTGCGATCGGTGACAGGTTGATGGCCGCTGCCATGGACCCCAGGGCCCTCAGGACTAATTTCGCTGAAGGGACTGATGATTGTAGAAGAGCCAAAACGTGAAGGTTTAGGTTGCGGAGTCTGTCCGCCGTCAGAAAGACTTTGGATTGTATAGTGTCTATCCTTGCCCCTATGAAATCCAAGATCTGAGTAGGCTGAAGGGATTTCTAGTGGTTGATCGTGATCCCTAGATGGTGGGCTAGATATAAGAAGTAGTCCCTGCCTGAACATAGTAGATGCCTGGTGGGCACGGTTAGGAGCCAGTCGTCCAGGTAAGGTAAGACCTGTATTCCCTGAAGCCTCAGGTGGGCCCCTACAACTGCTATGACCTTGGTGAACACCCTGGGGGCTGTGGTGAGACCGAAGGGTAGGACCCTGAACTGATAATGGCTGGCTCCCAGCCGAAAGCGAAGAAACCTCCTGGATCGCCTGTCCATTAGAATGTGGTAGTATGCATCCTTGAGGTCTATCGAGCACATCCAGTCGTTCTCCTGTAAAAGTGGGAGAATGGATTGTGACCATCCAGAACTTTTCTCTGGTGACTGACAGGTTCAGTGTGGACAGGTCGAGAATCGGACTCAAGTCCCCTGTCTTTTTTGGCACCAAAAAGAACCTGAAGTAGAAGCCTGATCCAGATTGCCCGATGGGGACTTGCTGGATGGCTCTTTTTCTTAGCAGCTCTCTTATTTCGAAGGCTGCTATCTCCCTCTGACTGGGTGGGACATCGGGGAGGAGACGTTAGGAATGGAACTGAATAGCCTCTGGATATGATTCGGAGCACCCAGCGATCTGTCGTAATGGACTCACAATGTGCTAGGTGCTCCGAGAGGCACCCCCCCCCCGACTGCCTCCAGAGAGGAGCAGTCGGGCAACCCCTCAGGGTTGCTGCACGGGTCGATCGGAAAAGGATTCCCTCGACCCGAAATTTTTCGGCCCCCCTCTGCCTCTGGGCCGGCATCCACCTTGTCCTCCTCTGCCTCTGAAGGACAAAGGATCCGGAGCGAAACGGGATTGTTGAGCTTTCCGGAACCACATCTTCTTTTGTCTTCTTTGGTTCCTGGATAAGGACCTCTGAGGAGCCGAGAAGTGGATCCCGACGGCAGACGTCTTCCAGTCTTTCTCACTCTGGAGAAGCGTATTGCGGACGGTTTTGCCGAAAAGTGTAGAACCGTCAAAAGGGGCGTTCGTGAAGTTTGTGAAGGATGCTTTGAAGAGCTCTGCAAAGTCACAGAGATGGAGCCAGGCCTGTCGACATAAGACCATGCCTGTTCCGCTAGCTCTAGCCGCTCCCTCCGTGGCATGGGAGAGAAGCCGCATAGATGTGTTAGTAATTGACTTAAGAGTGGTCATTCGAGAAGGTCCATTTGTCCTCGTCTGACATGGACTCTGGGGGTGATCCAGCATACTCTTTGATTAGGTCCCGCTGGAGCCGAATTACGTGTGCCATATAGTTCAGTGACCTTACAGAGGTGGTCTCTGAAGTGAACATCCGCTTTCTGAGGTGGTCCATCGTCCAAGACTCCTTGTCTGGAGGATGTACCGAGGAACTCTCCTGTGCTAGTTCCTTTTTGGTGGCAGCCGCCACCATCATGGCATCCACTGGGGCACCCTTGCTCCAAACTGTCCTGTCCATGGGAGGGCTGAGGATCCTGTCCAGTCTCTTGGGTATTGGCTCGACAGTGTCTGGCTCCTTCCATGCCCTGGTAGTTATGAGGTTCACCAGGGGATTGGCAGGAGGGGACACCCAAGAGGTAGATAGGCCTGCGTCAAACCTCTCCAGAAACACAGACTCATCTGAGGAAGGTTTTTGGGCTGACCACCCCCCTCTAATGCGCAACATTTCCATAATGTCTCCAAAGGAGACGCCTTCGGGGGGTGACCTTGGGGAACCTTCCCCTTCCTCTAAGTCGGTGTCTTCTGTGAGGGACTCTGGTGAGTCCAAGTGCCTTCTCTTGCACTTTCATTTTTGAAGGACCTCCTCGGGGGGGGGGGGGGGCTGTCCGAAGAGGGCTCACCAACAATGTCCTGTTCCTCTACAGGAACCATCTGGGATGTAGGCACAGGCTGCCCCTGGGGCCGGAAGATGGAAGACAGGCCCGTCTGAGAGGGAATGGCGGGTGGATCCGTAGCAAGAGCCTGGGGCCTCGAATCCCTCGAAAGGACCCTCTCCACGACGTCGAATGCAGAGGGTGAACTGCTCTCCCTAGGATCTGAAAACAGTCCCCTCGGATCCAGCATGCAGATCGGAGCCGGAGATGACCCAATCAGATCCGAAAGAGTAGTGCGCTCTGAACTCAACGGAGCCGAAGGTCCTCTAAATCAGACGCTCAGCTCACGGCCCCGAGAGCTCTGATCCAAAAAAGGATCCGACAGACTCGAGGGTACAGTCGGTGCCAAAGTAGGAAACACTGCCGGTGCCGACATTACGCCAGGTTCGAAGCTAGTCGGATCCGACAGCTCCAAACCCCTGTAGCAGGTTGGAGAAGGAGCAATGGGGGCGAAAATGGGCGTCGAGCTCCCCCCCAGAGGGGGGGGGGGAGGCAAGAGCACTCCCATCTGCAGCTGCATCATCCAGTCCATGTCTGCGTCAGCTAGAATCCTGGTTGACCTGGATGAGGCCGGCCGGGAAGGCCGCCTAGACGACCTCGAAGGTGACCAGGTCTCCTCCTCCGGCTCCGGGGAGAAACGTGGAGAACGAAGCTGGGAGGGGGAAGACCCGGAGACCTTAAGGGGAGAGGCAAGCTGCTTAGATGGCGGGGCCGATGGAGCTGACTCGGCCTGCCTCTTGTGGCTACGGTGCCTATCTTTCTTCCGCTCCTTGTCCTTCCTATCTTTCTTTCTGCCATCCCTTTCCTCCTGGACCAAAGAGGGAGGTTGAGTCCTGGCCAGGGGATCGGGGTGGTAGGTGGAGCAGCCGCAGCCATGGCTGGCACCACAGAGGGGGAGGAGGATGAAGTGGAATCAGGGGGCAAAAGGCCCACAAGGATTAGCTTCGTCCTCCTATCCCTCAAAGCCCTGGGGGTTGAAGGCTGCACAAATAGTGCAGCCCGAAGAAAGATGGTCAACACCCAGGCAAATAATTCACAGAGTGTGGCCATCCACTGGGAACAGCTTATGGCCACACTCGGAACATTTAGGAAACATAGCTTTTGGGCCTTCAGACATTTTTAAGAAAAGGAAAAGAACAGGCCCACACGCACACACCTTCACATGCAGACAGATGGGAAGGGGGAATTAACTTTTAACTAGACTAAGAAAACTTTAAACTACCCAAAAAGTACTAAGGGAGAGAAGGGAACCACACACACAAAGTTTAGAAAGTTTTCTGACAGAAGGAAAGCGTAAAAAACTGTAAACTCAACACCCACGCTAGGAGCTTTCTAAGATGCTTAAAGAAGCCGCGGCAAACGAGATCTGAGGGTTAGAGGAAGGTGGCAGGGCATTATGGGTAGGGGAGGAGCTTGGAGCTTTGGCTAGGAAAGCTGCCGGCTCGGATCAGATACCCACAGGTTGCTGATCAAATGAAGTTAACTACTTCAGATGTTTAGGGTTTTGTTTTCTTGTGAGTACCTTCCTTCTCTGTCTCAATCTTTCTCTTGGCCTAGGACAGAAGTGCCTTGGAAGTACAGGAAACATCTCTTGGATCAAATACAGGAGTACCCAACAGTTTTTGAGCTCTGGTCTATTTTTTGCATTCCTTTAAGGTGAAAGCCTTAAAGCTAATGCAGATGTCACATTGTCTGCAGAAATGGGCTTCTCTGACACATTTAAGATATAATTAATGGAATGCTTGCCTTGGGGCAGAATTTTCACCCCACAACTGCACTTACAAAAGATGGAATTTTGCCTTTTATCGATAACAGTAACATCTCCCAACTACAATTACCAGAAGGCTAAAATTCCAGGACAGCTCTACTGATACAGTGAACTGTAAGAAGAAAGTAGAATAATACTAACGTCTTAGCAGTGCAAAGATTACATTAGTTACTATACGTTTTTAACACTATAAAAGTCAAATTCAGTGTTAGGAAAAAACTCTGACAGCATGTAACTGATAAAGGGGAGGAGAGTTAGACAAATTTAGCAAATGAAAACTTGTTAAAATGGCAGCTGTTAGAATATAAGGGATGGACTGACCCGGAGATGGCTTCTTACCAAAACATAAGTGAAAAGGATACACCATAAATTGAGAAGAAAACCAAAAGATGGTAGAAGGCCTGGAACAGCCTCAGATGTGACCAGCTTTAAATTAGGTCTGAAGAGATCTGCAGAGGGATCCTTAGCAGTTAGGAATTGTGGGTAAGGGATTTGGAAATCTTGGGAAGTTTTAGGTACTGAGCTGACTAAAAAGCTTTAGTCCTCAAGATGATGTGTGATAAAGCACCCAATGGCAGATCATTCATTCATTGATTGATGAGACTGCAGTCTCACATTAGGATATTTTGCTTAAAGTTCAAACATGATGTGGTCCTAAATATTCCTGCAGAGATTTACAAAGGAATAACTTCCCTGCAGGAACAATTAGCATTTTGGACAGGACGATTTTAAGAGTTTATATCCCTGCAGTATATAATTATATCTATTTTTATTAACAAACCTTATACATGCATATTGCAAAACGAAAGTTATGTACTTACCATAACAAAAATATTCATGTTGCCTCATTTTTGTCCAATTTAACCTTTGGGTTGTCAGACTGGATCTGATCTCACCACCTTCTTCTAAAGCTGTGGATATGAGGTTCTGACTCCTCCCCTACTCATAATTCCCTCCTCTCCACTAAAGTACATCAGACTGAGTTTACTGACTTGCACGTAAAACACAGATTCCTTCCTATAACTGAAAATACTTTAGGTGCCACAATACCACAGTAAGGTACAAAACTTTTAACAGACAGGGTCTTAGATGAGATCTGTCTGGCCACCAGAAACAGTCAGTGACAAGGCTGGAAAAAGAAGGAAAGAGATGTTGAACAGGATGAAAATACGGACAACACTGATCTATCGTTACGGTAAGTACGTAATTTTAGTATCTAACTTTGTCTATTTTCATCTGATTCAACCTATGGGAGAAATTAGTAATCCAAATTAACAATGGGTATATATTAGAACACCGAAGTCCGCTATGAGCAAACACCAGTTGGGCGACACCAAATGCACGAAAACAGGAAATACCCAAAGAATGAACAGAGATCGCCATAGGGAATCCTTCCCTTTACTTCAATATAGTGCAATCTCAGAGTTGGTATATTTAAGTAGTGGGGGTGTGGCAGGGGGGCTTGCCCCCTGCTAAAACAGTTTGACAGTTTGCCTGTTTTAGTTTTTTTTTTTCTTCTTCGTTATTTCCCGTTTTCACGCATTTGGTGTCGCCCAAATGGTGTTCGCTCATAGCGGACTTCGGTGTTCTAATATAGATCCATTAACAATAAGATGCACTGAAAACACTACTGAAACTCAAAGCAACCAGTATACAAAGATGGAATACTCAGGAAAAGTTGCTTGGTTAAATCAACAGTTTACTACAATCCACATACAAACAGTCACCTAGTTTGGGACAGATTCCCAAACTGCGAAAAGAAACCTGGGAGTAATCAGATTCATGAGAACAGCAGAACCAAAGGAGGAATGTGCTCTGGACTGCATGTCCAATCTGTAATGTGATACAAGGGTGTGAACTTTTAGTTATGTACTCACCATAACTTCAGATGTTTGGGATCCATCTCGCCTACATTCTGACTGATGGGTTCGGAGCCGATCCCTCGGCTCCGACTCGGCACGCTTATGCCAAAGAGCGAAGTCTCTTATTGGCTGAGCTTACTATATCCCAGGATGCACCACTACCAGTCCCCCAGATCTAGTTTGTCCGCATACATGCACACATGCACGCTCTGATTATATAACATTGTCAGATGAAACAAGATAAAAACAGTAGAACTCAAACCGTTCAATCTCTTCTGATCTCCAAGGCAGGGGGAAGGAGGGTGGGTATTAGGAATGTAGGCGAGATGGATCCCAAACCTCTGAAGTTATGGTGAGTACATAACTAAAAGATGTTATGTGATCCTATCTCGCCTACATTCTGACTGATGGGACAGCGTCCTAGCACCTGAATCCTGGGTGGCTCACTGGAAAACACTCCTGAGTACCGTGGAACCAAATGATGCTCGCCCTTTAGATGCCACATCCAATTTATAGTGGGAAATGAAAGTGTGCGGATTGGAGCAAATAAGCGCAGCACAAATCTCCGATATAGCGAGCTTGGAATGAAAAGCTATAGAAGTCGCCATAGCTCTGGTAGAGTGAGCTTTGATAGATGTTGTAAGTTGCTTATTCGAAGAAGAATAAGCCTGAGTTATACAATCTCTAATCCATTTGGAGATAGTAGCTTTTGTGATGGTTTTACCCAATTTATTGTCTGAGAAGGACACAAACAACTGGTCTGACTTACGAAATTGCTGAGTCCTGTCTAAATAGAAGCGCAATTGCCTGTGAACATCCAATTTATGGAGAGTGTATTCTGCTTCATTGGAGAATTTTGGGAAGAAAACTGGTAGCTCTAGAGATTGTTGGAGACAGAGATTCTTGATTAAACAGGGATGTTAAGAATTTCAAAACTTCCGGGATTGGAGCAGTGATAGGGTCTAAGCCCCTGAGTTGAGCCCAGATAGCAAACCTCTTCCACTTACTGAGGTACAATTTCTTAGTGGTGGGTTTGTGGGCTGAAGATAAAATGTGAATAACTTCCGGGTCTAATGTGTGACTTCTGACTAAAGTCGGAAGTGGAGGAGCCAAGCTGTCAACTTCAAGGAGTGTAGGGACTGATGCTGTCGTCCCGACTGATGAATTAGCAGATCCGGAGTTAGATCTAAAGTCCAAGGATCGTCCACCGCATGTTTCTTCAGGTAGGGAAACCATACCTGACGAGGCCAGTATGGAGCAATCAGTATCATTGTGGACCCCAATTGAGAAGCTTTTGAATGACTTTGGAGAGAAGTGGAATCGGAGGAAAGGCATAAAGTAGCCCTGTTGGCCAAGGTTGTGCTAGAGCATCCACAGCTGCTTCCCCTTGATGTGGAGTCAAGGAGAAGAACCTTTTGCACTTCGTGTTTAGTGGTGTTGCAAATAGGTCGCAGCACGGCGTCCCCATCTCCTGAAAACCTGAGCTGCTACTGTTTCGTTTAGGGACCACTCGTGAGGAGAGAGAATTGTTCTGCTTAATCTGTCTGCCAATATATTTGATTTCCCCGGAATGTGGGTCGCTACCAAGAAACGGCTGGTAGCTACAGCCCATTCCCACACCCTCATGGCCTCTCTGCAAAGGGGGTAAGATCTGGTCCCTCCTTGTTTGTTTAGATACCAGACCACCGACATGTTGTCTGTGTGGATGGCGATTATGCCCTGAGGGAGAAACTTGTGTAAGGCCTGTAGGGACAGAAGTACAGCCCTCATCTCCAATACATTGATGTGGAGAAGAGTTTCGTCTGGAAGCCAGGAGCCCTGAACTAACCTGCCCAGACAATGCCCCCCCCACCCTATCTGGGAGGCATCTGTCGTCAGGGTGACCACTGGAGAGGGAATAACAAAAGGGCTTCCTTGATTTAGATTGGATGTCTGAAGCCACCAGCGAAGGTCCCGTTTGCATGTTTCTGTAATCATAATGGGATGATTGAGGGGGAGGTCCTGAAAGGACCATTGAGTTGACAATAGCCACTGAAGAATCCTCATGTGCAATCTTGCCAGAGGAACTAGAAGAACCGTGGCAGACATCGAACCTAAAACTTGTAGGACCATCCTGGCTGGGGCTTTGGATCTTGAAATCAGGGCTTGAACTTGGCCTTGTAAAGTTTGGATCCTTTCGGTAGGAAGAAAAACGCGCATCAATTTTGAGTCTATCTCTGCTCCTATGAACCTTATGCGCTGAGAGGGCAGCAAGACAGACTTTGACCAATTGAATGTAATTCCCAGGGTAGCACCCAGGAGATGGTGGCTTTGAGGTTGTCCATTAGTAGATGCCTGGTGGTGGCAGTCAGGAGCCAGTCGTCCAGATAGGGAAACACTTGGAATCCAAGACTCCTCAGGTGAGCAGTCACTACTGCCAAACACTTGGTGAACACCCTGGGGGCTGTGGTGAGACCAAAGGGCAGTGCACAAAATTGGAAATGACTGTCTCCCAGGCTGAAGCGCAGATACCTCCTGGACGCCTGATGTATCGGTATGTGATAATAGGTGTCCTTGAGGTCTATGGAGCACATCCAAACATCCTTCTCCAACAATGGGAGAATGGATTGTAACGTGACCATTCGGAATTTGGATTTCGTGACGGATTGGTTTAATCTGCTGAGATCCAATATTGGTCTCAGGTCCCCTGTCTTTTTTGGCACTAAAAAGAACCTCGAGTAATTTCCGGATCCGATCTGGTCTGTGGGGACCGGTTGGATGACTCCTTTTTCTAGCAGCTTTAAAGCTTCTGCGGCTGCAATTTCCCTTTGACTGGGTGGTGGGTCCGGGATTTTTTTGGACGGTGGGGGTGAGCATGTGAATGGGATGGTGTAACCTCCGGCAATGATCCGAAGCACCCATCTGTCCTGAGTGATTGATTCCCAGGCTTTTAGGTGCTTGGCAAAACGGCACCCGACTGGCTCCAGAGCAGCACAGCCTGGCAATCCCTCATGAGGTGTGGGAGGCTGAAGAGCCACGAAAGGACTCGCGGTCTCCAGAATTGCGGGGCCCTCTGCCGCCTCTGGGACGGCGTCTCCCAGAAAAATTTCCCCGTCCTCTGCCTCTGGAAGGGGAATCTTCCTGCTGTTGAGGAAAAAACTTACGTGATTTACGGAACCACATCTTCCCTCCTCCTTTAGCCTTGGGATAAGGCCGAAAGGGAGTGGAATAACGGGCACCTATGGCAGATAAAGTTTTTCCCTCTTGCTCACAGCGGGTAAGGGTGTCTTTAACCTTAGGTCCAAACAAAGAGGACCCATCGAAGGGAGCGTCGGCGAAGGAAGACTTGAAGGCCTCCGCAAACTGACACAAGCGGAGCCAGGCTTGTCTCCGTAGAGCCACGCCTGTGCCTGCCGCTCTACCCGCCCCTTCGGCCGCATATGAAATGAGCCTCATGGACGAGTTAGAAATTGACGTAAGGATAGCCAACTGAGAGCTAACCGACTGGGCTAGCTGCTCAGGTAGGTTACCCGAGAGGGAATCTGACAGCTCCTTGACCAGATCCCTCTGAAGTCTGGTAAAATGTGCCAAATAATTCAGGGACCTTAAAGTAAAGGCCGCTGAAGTCAGGGTGCGCTTCCCGTACCGGTCCATGCTC
The DNA here is from genome assembly GCF_019279795.1 of Protopterus annectens. Classification (NCBI taxonomy): domain Eukaryota; kingdom Metazoa; phylum Chordata; order Ceratodontiformes; family Protopteridae; genus Protopterus; species Protopterus annectens. The sequence goes on along the minus strand of NC_056728.1, from coordinate 230,661,876 downwards.
CTAGACTCCTTATTAGGAGGATGGACGGACGTTGAAGCCTCTGCCACGTCCTGTTGTGTAGCAGATGCCACCACCATGGCATCTACAGCCACGCCTTTAGTCAGGAACTCCTCGGGTGGGGCAGACAAAAATTTGTTAGGACGAGAAGGGACTGGTTCCACGGTATCTGGATGTTCCCACGCCCTCCGACAAACTAAATCCAGGAGCTCGAAGGGCGGAGACACCCAGGAGGCGGAGGGCTGAGCCCCAAAGGCCTTGAGGAGCACTGACTCATCAGCAGAGGGGGGTTTGGATATCCAGCCGCCTCGTTGTTTGAGGATCTCTAAGATGTCTGCAAATGAGACATCATCCGAGGACGACTTCGGGACCCTCCGCATCATCAAGATCAGTGTCAGATGTAATAGACTCGGGGAGTCCACGTGCTTCCTCTTGCATGATCTCTTCCTTGGGGTTCCTCTGAAGACAACTCCGAAGAACCCTCAGGAGGAGGGAACCCCAATGGGGTAACCTCAGGCCCAGGGGCTCCGCTGCCTACGGACAGGGAACTGCCAAAGACCCAGTCTCCATGCCCAGGGAAGGTGCTGGTAAAGCCGGGAGATGGCCAAGAAGACTTGGCCAAGGCACTCCTCATAGCTCTGAAAGCCGGACCCCAGAATCCTGGGAGTGTCCGGTCCCCGAGCCATGATAGCAGACGGAAGTCCCGCAGCCAGCACCGAGAGGGAGGCTCGGAACCGATAGCATAGGTCCCAAACATCACCCCAGGTCCAGCCGAAGAAGTCCGTGTACCAAACTCGGACCCAAGGCCGGGTTGGAGTAAGGGTCGGAGCCGACCCTAAGATCTCCACCGGCTCCAACAGCACCTGCTCCGACGGAGCCGGCGTTGGAGGAGGAATAGCAATGACATGGGCATGGGCCATCGGCTCAAGCCAACTGGGTCGGAGCTGAAACAAATTTTTGAAAGACTGGGGACTGGAACAGTCTTTGGAGCACCCTGTCTATATCCGAATCCGACATCCTCGATGACCTAGAGGATACTGAACAGGTTCGAGATGGCCTCTCCAACGGCCCCAAAGGGCTAGGGGGCCGGCGCCGAGGCGACCCGATGACTATCGGCGCAAGGAATACCCACACTAGTTTCCATCGGTGCCGAGGAGGACTTCGGCGCCGAGGAGGAAGTGTCTGAGCGGGCAACCTTTGTCAGCTCCGAGACCAGTGGAGCCGACGGTGACCCGCCTCGATGCCCCAGCCATCGGCCCAAGCCAGAGGAGTCGAGACTGGTGGCATCGAGGCAGACGTTCGCCTCGGCTCAAGTCCTTGGAGCCAAGGAGAAGCCTGCCTATGTCTTTTGGCGGTCGGATCCGACGGACTGGTCGGAGCCGACGCCCTTTTCTTTTTAGCTGGAGAAGGAGAGGATGCTAAAGCTTCTTCAAAGGAGGGTTTTATTAAGCCTTTAAGAATGAGTTTATTTTTCCTCTCCTGGAGGACCCTCGAGGAAAAAGCGTGACACACACTGCATGACTCTTGTAAATGTTTTGCACCCAAACAATAAACACAGAGAGAGTGATCATCTGTGATTGACATCTTAAAATTACATTTGGTGCATTTTTTAAAACCCGAAGGCCTAGGATTCTGAGACATTATAACAATAATGCAGTAATTCCCTGACAGAAAAAACAACACTATCCACTTGACTTTCTGATTTAACTGACACTACCAAAAATCAGTTTATAGCTGCCGATTAGGTAAACAATCCGTAACAATTAACTCAAGGGGATTTTAAAAACCCTTAAGGTTTGAGAGGGGTTGACTGACCAGGAAGGCCCTAAGATGAAGGAGGCCTGAAATCAGAACCAACGCCCAATCACACTACAAAGTTTCTCACAAAAAACTCCAATCACACACAAAAGGAAAGAGTAGCCGTTAAAACAGCTTTTTATGACAAGAACAGCAAATTTCTGACAGAAAAAAGTTAGTAAAATACTACTCAGCTCAGCCAGCTCGAGACCACGTCTTCGCAAGTTAGCGGCAAACGAGATCTGGGGGACTGGTAGTGGTGCATCCTGGGATATAGTAAGCTCAGCCAATAAGAGACTTCGCTCTTTGGCATAAGCGTGCCGAGTCGGAGCCGAGGGATCGGCTCCGAACCCATCAGTCAGAATGTAGGCGAGATAGGATCACATAACATCCATGGAACATGTTGCTGCTGTACAAATGTCATCATTAGAAACTCTCTTCATGTACACCATGGAAGTAGCTATTGCCCTTCTGGAGTGGGCTTTTGGTTTTGTATGTAGGGGTGAACCCCGGTCATTATAATCAAAACAAATAACAGTCCAACAGCCATTCAGTTCAGAGATTCGTCTAGCAGATGTAATTGCAGCAAGAAAAATGGTTTTCCACGAGAGATATTTGAAATCTACTGAAGCTGCTGGTTTAAAGGGTTTTTAGATCAAGGCTTGAAGCATGGAGGTGATGCCCCATGGGGAACTGGATCCCTGACTGTGGATCTAAGAAAGCACCCTTGAGGAAGACTTTGGAGAGTTTTTGAGGTGTCATTCTGCCCTGTGTGGAAATTTCATATGGCAGCCATCTGCACCTTAATAGTGGAGAAACTGGACCCTTTCTGAAAAAGTTCCGATAGGAAATATAAAATCAGTGCAAGAAGAACAGAAAAGAGATCTAATCCTTTTGAGGAAGCCCAAATAGAATGTATTTTCCATTTGTTTTGATACATCTTTTTGGTAGACTGTTTTTGAGAGCCATAAATAATGTGGACCACAGCAGAAGATAAGACTGGCATCTCTGACTATTGTTAGAAGTGGAGGAAACATGCGGTCAACTTTGAGGCTTTTAGATCCAGCAGAGGCAATAAAGACAGGTCACTCAAGAGATATGGATTGTAATCCAATACTCAAGGGTGTATCAAGTGATGCCAAAGAAAGGGGAACCAAACCTGCAGCAGCCAAAACGGCACAATGACAATCACTAGTTTTGCATCTTCTAGCCTTCTGAATGAATTTCATCTAAAGTGGTATTGGATGAAGGCGTAGAGGAGACCAAGGAATCAGTTGTGAACTACAGCATCTCTCAAAGACTGCCACTCTGGAGGGATTAGGGAAAGTAACTGCTCACAGGTTCATACTTAATATCTAGGCTCACTGCTCTTATTAACCATTATAAGCCTATCCAACTCCCCTTTCAAAACTGAGAATCAAACCCTGTACCTTGTGTTTATTAGGTAAACACTTTAACCTTTACAGACAACCCCTAACCCTGCACTTGTGTAGGTATGCGGCAAAAAGTCAGAGCAAGGTTGACTCTAGCAGCTGAAAATTTTCACTGCCACTCTCTGCTTGAGGGACCAGTGGTGAGGTAGTAGAATGGACCAGCTCAACTTGACCACTAGCACATTTAATATCCCCAGGATGTACTCTGCTATCAGAAAATGATGAGAACGCATTGCTCACTTCCACACTTCCATGGCCTCCTGGCAAAGTAGATATGATTGAGTTTGTTGATGTACCTGACCACTACTATGCTGTCCATCTCGATGGCCATCAGACCCCTGGGGAGGAAGTAATGAAAGGCATGCAATGTTAGGACTGCTGTCATCTCCAAGATACTGATGGGAAGGGTGGCCTCTAGGGGTGACCAAGCAACTTGAACCATCTTGCCTTTGGAATGCCCCCCCACCCCCACCCTGGAAGGGAAGCATCCGTGGTTACTGTGGCCCTCAGTTTTTGTGAACAAAAGTTTCTTTCTTCTGTTATTGAAGGAGAGGTTAGCCATCATTTGATATCATCTCTGCAGACTTGCATGAGAAGAATCTTGGCATTGAGGGGGTACTGACTTTGTGATCACTGAACTGAAACAGTCCACTGTAATACTCTCAATTGCATCTCACCAGGAAGGCTAGTGTAAAGGAAGAGGCCATTAAATTTAAAAGATGAAGAGTCAACCTTACTTGAGGAAGAGGCTGCTGAATAACCTGAGAGGCCACTAGGCACAGGGATAGTACTCGGATGTTTAGAAGCTTGGCAATTTGAAGGATCACGTTGATATGACATCCTATAAACTATTTGCTGCACAGCAGACAGATTTTCAGTTGATTGACTGTGATCCCCAGTAACTTTACAAGGTGGAGCAATAGGTTCTGGTGTTGTACCAGTATATCCCTAGAAATAGCAGTAACAAGCCAATCATCCAGCTACGAGAATACCTGGATCCCCTGCAGTTGTAGACGAGCTGCTACCATTGCCATAACTTTTCTGAACACCCAGGGACAGTGATGAGATCAAAGGGCAGTGCTCTGAACTGAAAATGACTGGCTCCCAACGGGAAATGAAGAAATCTCCTTGATTACCTTCTGTATTTTTTGTGACAGTAGGAGTCCTGGAGATCTGCAGAACACATCCAATTGTCCTTTCTCAACAGATAACATGGAATACACCGTGACCATCCAGAACTTTGCCTCATGAAATGATTGAGATGACTGAGGTCCAAAATCAGCCTGAGGCCCTATGTTTTCTTCGGAGCTAAAAAGAACCTAGAATAGACTCCACATCCTAAACAGTCTTGTGGAACCTGGCAGATGACTTTTTTTCTAGCAACTATGAAACCTCTGCTGCTGCAGAGTCCAACTGAATGGGTGGAATGTCAGAAAGCTTTAGTTTCCTCTTTGGAGGATAGAAAAAAGGAACAGTATGGCATCTGGTGATTATACTTAACACCCATAAAGCCAATGTGATGTTCTGCCAGGTTTGTGGATGTAAGGATAAGCACCCTCAGCCTGCCTCCAGAGTGTGGCAGTCAAGTAACCCTACAGGCACAATGTTGGAGTTTCTTGATGAAAGGTCTGGAAAATCCCTTATGTGGTCAGCCTCTGCTCCTAAGGCAACAACCATTTGGGTTGCTTCCCCTCTGCCACTGGAGGGTCTGTCTCCAGGAGTGCCCTAGTGATAACCCTGTAATTTTCTGAACTACATCTTCTTACCACCCCTCTGGCACCTAGAAAAGTTCTCTGTGGGGTGGAGAACTGGATTCCGACAGCAGATACGGTCTTACCACCCTGTTTATTAATAGTAAGCTTTTCTTTAACTTTTGGTCCGAAAAGAGTGGAACCATCAAATGGGGCATACTATACCATTGGCTGTATTGGAGAGCAGACACATGGCCATGTTACATTGGACTGCAGGGTATTCAACTAGAGTTCAGTTTTTTGAACATCTGCTGTTAAGCTACCCATGAGGTACTTGTTAATTTCCTTAGTCATGTCCCTCTGAAAATGAGTTATATGTGCAAGGTAATTCAGAGCTCGAGTGTGAAAGTCACTGAAGCATAAATCTGTTTCTCCAATCTGTCCAGTGTACTTGACTCATGTTTAGGAGGAGAACAGAAGAACTTTCCTCGGACAGTTCCTTTTTTGTGGCTGCTGCTACTACCATGGAATATATTCATGGCCCTTTACTCCAATGTTTCCTGCCTTTTGGAACTACCAAAATCCTATCTGGCATCTTAGGGAAAGGTTCCACTACATCAAGGCCCTTCCATGCCTTCTGTGCCGGAAAATCTATTAGGGCATTAGAAGATAGTACCACCCAGGACACAGATAACCCAGTACCAAAGGCCTGAGGGAAACAGATTCCTCTGGGGAAGGAGTTTCAGAGGACCAACCCCCTCACTGTTTTATCAATTCTAGAATGTCAAAAAATGTGACATCTTATAGAGGGGGATCTAGGGAAACCTTCACCTTCATCCAAATCTGTGTCTTCAGTGACAGACTCCGGGGAAGAATCTAATTACTTTCATTTGCTTGTCTCAAAGGAATCTCAGGAAACAAATCCAAATCAGACTGGGAACTTGAGTGGCGAGTATAGGCCTAAAGGTACTGACTATCCCCACATATCTGAATGAGAGAAGCAAGTCCCAGGATCCACTGAGAGTTGGGACTGATCCAAACCTGAAGGTAGCACCTGACTCTTTGGGCAAGCCAAGTCACATTCGTCTCCCAGACCCAATTGTGGTCATTTCAGCTCGGAGACATCTTAATCCAAAATTTTATTTATTTTTTATTTTACATTTGTTAACCGGGCTAGTCTAGCTGGATACATGTCCATTTTCAGTAGAGGCCCTGGGAGAAAAGTTCCACTACTAAATTATACATTTTAACAAATATGCCAAGTTTATACATACAAAACAAGTCAATCAATTACAAAAGAATCAGAGTTGAGAGAGCGAGAGATGTTGAAGTATAAGTTCTTCAAAACTGTTAGTTCCGACTGAGGTGCACTGGAGGGGTCTGGACCAGTGGGAACCATATCTAAAATGTGGACAGGTACCAGAGAAAAACAAGGGGAGTGTAGCTGGACCCATATTTGGAGCTCCCTATGGGGGCGGTGTCAGGAGAACCCCCAGCTGTATTTGTGTCCTCAGGAATTTCCTCATTATTTAATTGATGTCCATCTCAGTAAGGCTTCTGGTGGACAGCCCAACCTCAATGACTATGCCACTGACAGAGTTTTGGAGTACCATCTCTTATAATATGGATGAATGCAGCCTAGGATTCATCAGCTCTGGCAAGAGTCTAGGTTGAGGCGAGGGAGATCAGATCTGGCTTCTCAGATCTTTTTTCATCAGAGCTCTCTCTTTACATTTTTTAAGATTTCTCCCTCTCTTTTTCCTTCTTTTTCTCCATTCTACTGCCTGGTGAAGCTAAGGCTGGTATTCTAGTACTTGATATAAGTTGTGAAGATGAAGACCCTGTCTGAGGGTAGAGGAAGCTGTTTAGGATGAGCTTTTCCTTCTGACCTCGAAAGGCCCTGGACCCAAAGAAAGCATGAATGTCACTATTTGCTCATATGTGCCTACTGAGGTGCAGTTTTGTATCCACACAGGCTGTACACTTCAGAAAAACTTGTGGTTTGTCTAACACCAGAAAAAATCACCATAACAACACTAAACATAACTAGTGAAAAACTGAAGGTATATGGAAAACTACTTTCTGAATTCTTTCTCTAAATATCTATACAACTAGGTCTACTTCTAATAATTGTAAGACCACTTATCTGAAACTGAATTTACCAAGATGACAACACCAAACTGTTAATTTACCGAATGATCGCACTACCAACGTTTTTTTTTTTTTTTTAACAGGGACAGTATGTACTTGGCCAACAATGAACAAAGAAACAAACAAACTGCAATATGTCAAACCACCCAGTTGTGGGGGGGTTATGCCTCCCACATCCCCCTAACTAAATATACCATCTCCAGGACTGCACTACAGTGGGGGAAAGGGCATGTTTCACATGTTAGTTAAAAATGCACTATAGCAGTGGATAATGTTTTGGCCAATATCGAAATGCCTAGAGGTGACAGGTGAAGACCATCCCTGGCAAAGTAAAGTGGTCTGTCAACCATGTCCTCTCAGAATGACCCCTTTAGAATGACACCAGTAGCTAAGTTAATTGTTAAAGTCAATCATTTTCTGCTGGTAGAATGCTGCTCTATGCTAGGCCCATACCTGTCTGTGACATATTCCGAGAGGTCTATCATATCTCTCTTCATATAGTCCCAGGAGATATGTCTCAGGTCATTCACGCTCACATGGTCTATAACTGAGTCATACTGGTACTTGGGGCAAGTGACATGAGTGCTTGTGTGATCTGGTAGATCCTGGACCTTGACAGGCAACTAACTGCAACCTTCACCTTATCCATCCTGGTAAAAGGGACATTGGTGTGTCTCACAATGGAGTCATCTATAACTAGAATACTGGGTTGTGGAGTGTTTTGTCTTACGAGTTTGGCAGTTGAGACACAGTGACATGTGGCTTTATGTATTGTGATGGGAACTGCCTTGTCTGTGTGCATGCTGAGTTTCAGAGGACTGACCCTGTAAGGCCTTTGAGGTCTGGGTAAGTTACATGTGTGTAACTGCATCTCTCACATACTGTATTTGTCTATTTGAGAATTAAGTGGTTGCCAGTGTGCATAAGGCACTTGCTACATTGCCTCAGGATGCCCATGTCCACCAAGCTGAATGCAGAGGTAACCGGAAAGTGCCCATCCATGGTTACAGGTCCTAATGTGTACTTGCAAGGGACAGGAGTTGAAGGTGTTTGTATCAGGACAAGGGATGGGTGCTTACCTGGTCTCATCCGCAGCTACCCTAACCAGCGATGCTACACAGTACTCAAACCAAGAGGGAACTTGATATAATCTGCAGCTAACCTAACCAGCAATGCTACAAGGCAAACAAACAGGTTGTTCTCTGAGCAGAGATAGTCCTGGGTGTTATAAGGAAAGGCAGACCAAAACACATCTAACTGAATGTGCAAATGCTGCTCACCATGCAATCTAGTTACCCTGTGGGTAACATGGGACTGAAGTAAAGTTCCGGGGGGGGGGGGGTGTTAGCGAAATTTCAACTTCTGGTGATTGCATGTATACAGGGCACCTGTTACTACTGCTACACAGAGAGCAGCTTTGCTTTTTTGATCAGAAAAAAGCAAATTTTACACTAATTATGACTTAAGGCATACCATATTCACACACAATAAGTTTCCACCAGCAATTCCCAGCTCAGATAGGTGACATCAGTCCTTTCCTGCCACAACAGTGCAGTCTTTGACCCTCTTAATGTAAAATGACTGGTTTGGACTCCAGTGTAAGGTACCACAGGTGCCTAACACTAACTAAGAAACACTACATACAATGTATTTCAGTGCAGAACAGCAGCCCTTACAATAGTCTGAAAATGAAACTTAAAAAAAGTGAAAAGATAAATAAATAGCACAGTAAATGTTCACAGTACAATGAAAATAAGCAAGGATTTCTAGACGTCTGCATCTGTACAGGGCACCGGCATGGTCAGCAGCTCTGTGCAAATGTGCCAAATTTATACCAACAATAGAAATACAGAAAACTGACGACTGAGCCCTCTGGCCAATAAAATGACTACACTTAGAGCCCTTTTGTGTGGTTCTCAATTCAGACAGATAATAAAATCACCTACTGCCACCCGATGAATAATCCCAGTCACCTAAAGTAAAAGCCCAGTAAGAGTATCCAGTGTGAAATGCTACCACATACAAACTTAAGGAAAGGCAACGAGTAATTCAAGATAACAGCAGCTTATAAAAGTGTGATTATTCAATAAAAGTATTTTGCTTTGTAGAAACGAGCCAAGAGCCACTCAACTGTACAGAATTTATAGAGGCACTAAAACAAGGTTATCGGATTAATAAGCCCTCTGGCCAATAGAACAACTACATGCAGAAATCTCTAGTGTGTTTTATCACATACTCTGCTAGATGTAAAATCCTCTGTCCTCTTGATGTAAAAACACAGAAAAGAGCTTGCTAAGGTGTAAAAATACACTACTTCATTTAAAAGCTGGCTAGATAATGAATTCAGGGCAAGTAAATCAGTAGAACAGGCAATGAGAGGCAAAATACACTTTTTTTCGAAACAAAAATAAGGAAATGGAAATAAATAATTCAAGATATCAACAGAAGTGTAGAAAGGGAGGAGCTTATAAAGCTCAATTTACAATAAGGATGGGCAGCATAAAAATCACGGAGTCTAAAAAAACAGATCAAGGAAAGGGAGGCTGGGTGGGAAAAATAACCTGAAGGGAATCACCAACTGTGCTTGTAGTTTTTGCAGGACTTGAGACTTATCAGAAAAGACAAAGACCCAGAAATTATCTGTGTGTACCACTCGAGACAAATTAACCAAAGGAAAAAACGTGAAATCTGCAGCCTAGTTAATTTAACTGCATCTACCAAACAGAACAAAAACACCAGGCCAAGCAGATTTCTTAAAACGGAAAACAAAATGGAGCAAGTAAAACAGAATGCAGTTCTATCAGTTTAAGCACCTCACAGATTATCATGAGCAGGGAGTGACCAACCGTGCTTGTAGCTTTTGTCATGTTACATAGAAAGAACCAACACATGCACCCTGATTATGGAATAACTGGGGCCTGCATCACACAGATGCTGAAAAGGGGTCTGAATCATCTGAAAACTCACTCACCAGGAAGTGCAGGGTACTAGTCTGCCAAGAATGGAAAACTTCCCACTTAGCTGTAAAACCCTGCTATATCAAAGTCACCAACATCCTCAAAACCCTAACAGGATCCACAAGCAAGACTGCTGGAGTGACAGGGTCTGCACATCATGAGCAAGAAATAGACATTTGATCCACAAGCAAGACTGTTGGAGTGACAGGGTCTGCATCAAGAACAAGAAATAGACATTTCTAGAATATGGAAAGTCTCTCGTATTGCTAAGACCCTTAGCAGTTGCAGAGACTCATTTTTTCATCCACCAAAGGGCAACACAAGGATGAGCTTTGGTCTTTCTTTCTTGACACTCAAGATAAGGCACAGAATCAAAAGGAATAACAGCAAGCTATACGGGAATCTTCTATAACACAAAACAGGATACTTTATCACCCTTCTCCCTTGCCCTGCAGTACTGAGCAGAAGAGTAGGTGGTCATATTTTCCCAAACAACAAACAGGTCCATCACAAGACTGCTCCACTTCTGGAAGAGCCAAATAAGACAGCATTTCAATCATGAGTTCCACAACAGGGCTTGAGACTTGGCACAGAGCATTTATTTATTTATTGCATTTGTTAACCGGGAAAGTCCACTGGGCCTGAAAAGAGCCCATTTTTAGTGGGGGTCCGGGGAGAAAAGCTCCACAAAGTTATTACATACAAAGAAAATATAATCACATAAACAGAAAAGACAATCATACAGTACAATTACAATGCATAAAACTGGAAATAGCGGCAACAGTGAATAAGCTAGTGAATATTTACAATGGAGCATAGAGTGTATTCCAGTATACATGAAAGTAATATATCTGCAGGAACATAGCTGTGAGGAGAATAAATACAGAGTAATTATAGTAGGAGGCTAGAAGTGCAGAGGGTGGAAAGGACAGGTGAAAGGTAGGAAAGCATTAAGTAGGTAGAGTGAAGGAAATTATATGAAAAGTTAGAGGTATAGCACTGGGAGGAGAAATCAGGAGTTGGGGTTGTGTGTTTGGGAACAGGAGCATAACCATTCAGAGAAGAGATGCAGTTTGAGAGATTTTTTAAAGGAGGCCAGGTTGCTGATTGTTCTGAGTGAAGGAGGGAGTTATATTCCTATAATGTCTCTAAAGCATGGAATAAACACAGCTGGGCAGCTGAGAGCTTGGGTTTCTCTAGTGATAGTAGCATTTTGTTTTCAGACTTAACGAGTCGGTTTGGATGGTACATGGTCAGTATGGAAGAAAGGGAAGGGTAGGTTTCAGGGTGGTAGATGATCTTATGGGATGTAGTTAATTGTAAGAATGTGAGATATTGTTGGGATTCTGGTCAATTTAGTTGATGTAGAGAGGAACAGTGATGGGTAGAGTATTTAGCATTTGTGGCAAATTTGGCGACTGTTACAGAAAGAATCTAGTTTTGTTCTTAAGGAGCACTGTAGATTGGTGAGGATAAGAGCACTATACAGAAATGTTGGAAGCAGGAAGGATAAGGCCAGAGCCTTTTTTGCAGCTAGGCTAAGAAAACAGTTCTGCCTATACAGGCCACCTAGTTTCTGATGTTTTTTTTTTTATGTTACTGTAGGGCGTGCAGGGCTTCTCTCCAGGAGAGAACTAAACCCTCTCCCCTAAGCGGAAAGGATTCCCCCACCAAAAAGTGAAGCATTGGTGGTCAATATCTGTGACATGTTAAGCTGCAGGAGGGAAGACCCACCAACAAGCTAGTGGGGATGGTCCTCCCTGCCTGAGCTTAATAACAATGTTCCAGCACCAACAACAAGTCTAGTGTGCCTGTTAAACCTAAAACTGCTGAAATCCCACAATCTACTGCAACATCTTTACCATCCAGCATAAAAATGGCACCATTAAAACTGTAGCCACCATCAAGCCTGGAATAGGTTGAACCTGAATCCTGCATTGCATCCTCACCCAGGAAGCTAAATCCATAAATTCCTAAACCCTCTCCAATGGCAAACATTCTCAGCACTGGGCTGTATCCAATTCAGCCCTGATAAAAGACTTCTCCTTAGGTGGGGTTAGGTATGACTTCTTCCATGTAGGTTAACCCCTAGGGACTACAAATACAGAAGTGCCCATAGCACAGCCAAATCCAGGGAATCCCTGAATGAGGCTAACAAATGTCAGATGCTAGCACAAGAAAATTCAGGAAACCATTCTCCTACAAGGCTACAGTCACAACAGCAAGCACTCTGGAGAAGACTCCGGGTGCTGAGGAAAGTCCAAATTGTAACAATTTGCACTGAAAATACTGCTCAAGCAGACTGAAATGGAAGAGATCCCTTTGTGGATTCCAGATGTTAATAGTATCAAAAGGTAGGTATCCACTATAACATAGACATCACCCCCCCCCCCCGATGAAGGGAATGACTACAGGATGAAGTTCTAGGAGCACACAGATCACATGCAATAGTTGAAGCAGCTGAGATCCAGAAAGGGGCAAAGGCTGGCCATTTCTTTAGGGGCATGGAAGAGCTGGGAGTAGAACCACTGCCCCCTCTTGTTGCTACAGGACACCTTCTGCATACCCTTTAAGCAGTAGTGTCAAGGACTGTCCCAAGAACTCACTGACATGGACTGATTCAGGACTACAGCCCTTCCTGAGGAAGGATCCATGAACTCTTGGATAAGTCCAAACATGTAAAGAGCCTTTATCCCCTTATGATAATCCTCCAACCAGGGGTGAAGCTGAGAATAAGAAGTTATGTACCTACCCATAACGTTCCATGTTAGTTGTCTTCTTCTCGCCTTCTTTCTTGCTGGTTGGGTTCGGAGCAGACCTTGAGCTCAGACTCAGCCATTTTCTAAAGCTTGAGAGCTACTTACTGGCTCAAGGCCTCCCTATATCCCACAATGCCTGGCGCCAGACCTCCAGATCTCGTTTGGAAGACCTAGCACCATAATAATACAAGAGAACAACTGTCCCAATAGCAAGACTTCAGCTACAGGGCTGAAGAAAAAGATAGAGGACATAAAACAGTAAAGACTCAGCCAGTGACAAGACTGGCAGGAGGACTCTTCTCGGTCCATCTAGGCTAGGGGGATGGAGGGTGAGACGCAAGAAAGAAGGCAAGAAGAAGACTACTAACATGGAACGTTATGGTAGATACATAACTTCTTAATGTTAAGTTGTCTCTCTCGCCTTCATTCTTGCTGGTTGGGACAGCGTCCCTAGCACCTTAGCCCTGGGTGGCTCATCGGAACAGACTCTTGAGCACAGTGGAAACAAAATCAGCTCTGCTCATAGAGGCCAGATCCAATTTATAATGTGAAATGAAGGTATGAAGGGTGGCCCATGTGGCCGCCGCACAAATGGCTTCCATAGGTAGTCTTGATTAAAAAGCTATCGACATAGCTAAAGCCCTAGTAGAGTGGCCTTTAGGATTAGCAGGGAGTTATTTATTCCTCAACTGATACACAAGGGTAATAATAGAGGACAACCACCTGGATAAGGTTACTTTAGACACTGGTCGACCCTGCTTACCCTCCGCATAGGACAGGAAGAGTTGGTCCGATTTCCTTATTTGCTCAGTCCTATGCAAATAGAAACGTAACTGCCTATAAACATCCAACTGGTGTAATTTGCGTTCAGCTTTGTTGGAATAATTTGGAAAAAAGACTGGCAGATCGATGGATTGATTCAAATCATTTTCGGAGGGGACTTTAGGAAGGAACGAAGGATTAGTCCCGAGTGAAACTCTATCCTTATGGAAAACTAGGTAAGGACGACGAACACAAAAGGGCTTGAAGTTCAGAAACTCTCCTCGCTGAAGTAATGGCCACCAAAATAAGTTATGTACTCACCATAACGTTCCATCTTCATTTGTCTGCAACCTGTGGGATACGGATCCAATCTCGGATCCAAGCCAGCAACTTTACAAAGCTTAAATCCAAGCTCCTGGCTCCTCCCCTTACCCACAATCCCTTGCCAACCCTGACTGACCTCAGTTTGCCCGCAAGCACTATAGTGGATAACTAACTACATTATCAGAATTGGTACATCATTATATGACATGAAACACATCTGAAGGTCAGGGGTCGGAGGGGTGGGGAACGGTTGCAGACAAATGAAGTTTACCTACTCAGATGGAACATTATGGTGAGTACATAACTTCTTAATCTGAAGTAGTTAACTTCATTTGGTCTGCAACCTGTGGGATAGAGTCCCCAGCTACCTAAACCTTGGGCGGCCTTCATGGAAGGCTATTCCGGAGCACTGTGGAGCCAAACAAAGTTCTCCCACTGGAGGTAATGTCCAATTTATGATGACTGATGAAGGTATGAGATGAGGCCCAAGTGGCTGCTGAACAGATATCATCCAAGGAAACCCTGGATTTAAAGGCGGCAGATGTAGCCATAGCCCTAGTTGAATGGACACAAACTCCTTGAGGTGCGGGCCTGCCGGAATTTTGATACGCTGTAATGATACACTGTGAAATCCATCTCAATAAGGAAACTTTCAAGACCGGTTTACCTAGATTAAATTTGGCAAAGGAGACGAACAACTGGTCGGATTGTCTATGACCAGATGTCCTATGAATGTAAAATCTAAGTTGTCTGTGCACGTCCAAAGAATGTAGTCTGTACTCCCCTTTGTTCTGGTAGTTAGGAAAGAAGACCGGCAAATTGATAGATTGGTTAATATTAGATTCAGAAACTACCTTCGGGAGGAAGTAGAGATTGGTCCTGAAGTAAACCCTATCCTTGTGAAAGGCTAAGTGTGGGGGTTTCACAGAAAGAGCTTGCAATTCAGATACTCTCCTGGCTGAAGTAATAGCCACAAGAAAGGCTGTTTTCCAAGACAAATATCTGAGGTCTACTGAAGACGCCGGTTCGAAGGGAGGGGCTGTCAGGGCTTGTAATACCAAGGTCAAATCCCATGGAGGTACCGCTTCCTTTATTGGAGGTCTAAGAAGAAAGGTGCCCTTTAGGAACGTTTTGCACAATTTTGTAGTAATCAAAGGACCCATTTCAGTACCTACGTGGTAATGAGAGATATCTGCTAACTGAACCTTAACCGTAGAACAGCTAGCTCCGCCATTAAAAAGACCTGAAAGAAAGTCCAGCACCGCAGGCAAGGGGGCTGTAAAAGGGTCCAAATGATGGCGTTCTGCCCAGATAGAGAAACGCTTCCATTTACTACCATAGACCTGCCTAGCAGAGGGCTTGGGCGCTGCTACTAGGATAGTTTTAACTGGAGAAGAATACCGGGAGTCCTAGCTACAAGTGGAACTGGAGCAGTCAAGCCGCTAGCTTGAGGCTGGCCAGGTCGGGAAGTGGGAGCCCCTGGGGGTGGGAGATTAGATCCGGAAGGGGATCTAGAATCCAGGGCGGATTCACTCGATGAGACCAGAGGTAAGGCAACCAAGCTTGGCGAGGCCAGAATGGGGCAATGAGGATCATCCTGCTCCCCAACCGACTGGCTTTCTGAAGAAGTTTCAGCATGAGGGGAAGAGGAGGGTAAGGCATAGAGGCGACCGGGTGGGCCAAGCATGCACCAAGGTGTCCCTCGGGGCTTCCCCGGCAGGGGGAATGACAGCGAAGTAATTGTTGCATTTCGTGTTTGAGGGAGATGCGAAAAGATCACAAGAGGGCTGCCCCCAAACGGCAAAAATTCGACCCGCTACTCGAGGATCGAGGGACCACTCGTAAGGTGAAAGGATGGTGCGACAGTCTGTCCGCCAGGATGTTGGTCCGTCCCAGAATGTGCGTTGCAATGAGAAAGCGGTTGGTGGAGATCGCCCATTCCCACACTCTCATGGCTTCTCGACAGAGTGGGTAAGACCTGGTTCCCCCTTGTTTGTTGATATACCATACCACAGACATATTGTCGGTCTGGATTGCAATTGTTCCTACAGGCAGAAGGCTCTGAAGTGCTTGCAACGACAACAGCACTGCCCTCATCTCTAGAACATTTATGTGCAATAAGGTCTCCGAATCATTCCACGTGCCATGGACCGTCCTGCTCGAATAATGCCCCCCCCCACCCAAGACGAGAGGTGCCCGTGGTCACCGTGGCGAGAGGGGGGGGCCATGGCGAGAGGGGAGCTGTGGCAAAGGGGCATCCCGCCTGGGGGTCCGGCGATTGAAGCCGCCAAACGAGAGCCCTCTTGCAGGCCCTGCTAAGAGAAATGGGGTGACTCAAGGGGTATTGATGAAGGGAACATTGGACTTGGAGAGTCCATTGTAAAATCCTCATGTTCAGACGCGCCATGGGAAGAAGGTTTATAGCGGCTGCCATGGACCCCAGGGCCCTCAAAACCAATCCCGCCTGAGGTTTTGAAGACTGAAAGATGGCCCACACATGTGCCCTCAAAGTGTGCAGCCGGTCGGGAGTTAAGACTAGTTGCCTGTTGGTGTCCAGTCTAGCCCCGATAAAATCTATCACCTGAGTCGGGGTGAGAGAGGACTTGTCCGAGTTTATAGTGATCCCTAGTTGCGGAGCAAGGTTGACAAAGTAGTCCCTGGCTAAGCATAGTAGATGCCTTGTCGGGGCGGTGAGGAGCCAGTCGTCCAGGTACGGGAAGACCTGCATTCCCTGGAGTCTCAGGTGGGCCGCTATCACTGCTAATACCTTGGTGAACACCCTGGGGGCTGAGGTGAGACCAAAGGGAGGACTCTGAATTGATAATGACTGACTCCTAGCCGTAAGCGGAGAAACCTCCTGGACCGTTCATCCATCAATACGTGGCAGTACGCGTCCTTGAGGTCTATGGAGCACATCCAGTCGTTCTCCCACAAGAGGGGGAGAATAGATTGAAGATTGACCATCCGGAACTTTTCTTTGGTTACTGACAGATTTAGTAGGGAAAGATAGAGGATGGGCCTTAGGTCCCCCGTCTTTTGTGGCACCAAAGAAAATAGTAAAAAACAAATACCCAGTAAGACGCCAAAGTCCAACTTAAGCAGGTAGCACAAATGAAAAAACGAAGCAAAGTTGGACACTGCTGACAGCTTAAAAATCTTCTTTATTCTTAAAATCACAAGATCACAAGATAAGCGCTTTCGGGATACCTGGAGTAGTAACCCGATCCGGACTGGCCTGGGGGGACGTGTTGAATGGCTCCTTTTTCCTAAAAGCAGCCGAATTTCCGCAGCTGCTGCCTCCCTCTGACTGGGTGGAACATCGGGGAGGTGTCCGGGGGTGTCGGGAATGGAGGAAAAGGGAATTCTGTATCCTCTGGATATGATACGAAGCACCCAGCAGTCTGTTGTAATGGACTCCCAAGCTGCCAGGTGCTTCGAGAAACACCCCCCGACTGCCTCCAGAGTGGAGCAGTCGGGCAACCCCTCAGGGTTGCTGTGCGGACCGATCAGAGAAGGCTTCTCTGGACCCAAAGTTCTTCTGGCCCCCTCTGCCTCTAGGGTGGCATCCACCCTGTCCTCCTCTGCCGCGGAAGGACTGGGAGTCTGGAGCGGACTGGGATTGTTGCGACTTTCGGAACCACATCTTCTGTCCCTTTTGGTTCTTGGAGAAAGACCTCTGGGGAGCAGAGAAGCGGACTCTGACGGCAGACAGCGTCTTCCCGTCCTTTTCGCTCTGGACCAAAGTCTCGCAAACTGTCTTGCCAAATAGGGCAGAACCATCGAAGGGGGCATTCGCAAAGGATGCCTTGAAGGGTTCTGCGAAATCACAATGTCGGAGCCAGGCCTGGCGCCTCATAACTAAAGCCTGCTCAGCTGGCTCTAGCGGCTCCCTCTGTAGCATGGGATAAAAGTCGCATAGAAGTGTTGAATATAGACCTAAGAGTGGCCATGCGATTGGAGTACAACTGTTTGTCCTCCCCTGACATGGACTCCGGGGGCGATGCAGCGTACTCTTTGATAAGGTCTCGCTGCAGTCGAATCACATGTGCCATGTAGTTCAGGGACTTTACGGTGAAGGTCGCTGAACTAAAGACCTACTTCCCGAGACAGTCCATCAAGCGAGACTCCTTGCTCGGGGGATGGACCGAGGGACTTTCTTGGGCTAACTCCCTCTTGGTGGCTGCTGCCACCAACATGGCATCTACGGAGGGTCCCTTGCTCCAATGGGATTTCTCTGCCGGGGGGGGTGGGCTCAGGATCTTGTCAGGACATTTGGGGACTGGCTCCACAGTGTCCGGCTTCTTCCAAGCCCTAGTGGTGATCAGGTCCACTAAGGGGTCGGCCAGAGGGGACACCCAAGAGGCAGATGGGGCCTGCTTCGAACACCTCCAGGAACACGGATTCGTCCGAGGAAGCCTTGGGGGAAGAAAACCCCGCTCTTATCCTAAGCATTTCCATGATGTCTCTAAAGGAGACATCCTCTGGGAGGTGACCTTGGGGAGCCTTCCCCCTCATCCAAATCCATGTCTTCTGTCAAGGACTCGGGGGAGTCCACGTGCCTCCTCTTACACTTCCGCTTGTGAGGAACATCCTCAGGGGGACTGTCCGAGGACAACTCACCAGCAACGTCTTGTTCCAGGGGAACGACCTGAGACGTCAAAGCAGGCTGTTCCTGTGGCCGGGTGACGGAAGCCCTACCCAAACGAGAGGGAGTGCGGGATGGAGCCATAGCAGAGAGCGGGGGCCTGGATGCACTCAACAGAGCCCTCTCCACCACATCGAAGGCTGAGGGAGAGCCACTCTCTCTGGGATCCGAGCGCCGACCCTCACTCGGATCCAATGGATGGATCGGAGCCGGTGCAGAGACCATCGGATCCGAAGGACCAGTGTGCTCCAACCTGGACGGAGCCGAAGGCACACTAAACCCCTCGGATCCGAAGCTAAGAGCACGGCTCCGAGAGCTCAGATCCAACAAGGACGGATCCGGTAAACTCGAAGGAAGAGTCGGGAACGAAGTACCAGATACTTTCGGCGCCGACCCACCCCCGGCTCCAACGCTACCCGGCTCTGAGCGCTCCGAACCCGGGAAGCGGGTCGGAGAAGGAGCTATCGGGGCAAAGAAGGGTGTTGAGCTCCCCCCCCGGAGGGGGCAGGGGAGGCAGGAGCACTCCCATCTGCATTTGGGCCTGGATGAACCTTCACATCACCCAGTCCAAATCAGCTTCAGAAAGGCTACGCGTTGATCTCGACGAGGCCACCGAGGCTGGCCAGGAGTGCTGCCTCTATGACCTCGACGGAGATCGGGTCTCCTCCTCCTCGGGTCCCGGTGAGAAACATGGAGACCGGAGCCGAGAAGGAGGAGACCTGGAAGCCGTGGAGGGCCGAAGTGGAGGCCTCGGCCCGCCGCTTGTGGTGCTTCTCCCTCCTTTATTCTTTCCTGGCCTCCCTCTCCTCCGGCGCAGAAGTGGGAGATTGAGTCCCGGCCGGGGGGAGAGAGGCAGGAGTGGCCGCCACAGAAGCCTGGGAGGAGGCCACAGAAGCCTGGGAGGAGGCCACAGAAGCACCGGAGACCGAAGCCGAATCCGGGGGCAAGAGTCCCACTAGGATCAGCTTCGACCTCTGGTCCTTCAGTGCCCTGGGGTTGAACGCCGCGCAGATAGAACACCCAGAGGAGAGGTGTTCAACTCCAAGGCACCGGACACACAGAGTGTGGCCATCCGCTGGGGAGAGATTATGGCCACATTCGGTGCACTTAGAAAATATTGGTTTTGGGGCCTAAGACATGTTAGCTAAAGAAAACTCACTCAGTAGGCCCCAAACACACTAAACACACACACACAGACTACGACCAGTGAGGGATGGGGAGGAAAATTTGACTAGAAAAATTTAAAGTAAGATTATAAGAAG
The DNA here is from genome assembly GCF_019279795.1 of Protopterus annectens. Taxonomy (NCBI): domain Eukaryota; kingdom Metazoa; phylum Chordata; order Ceratodontiformes; family Protopteridae; genus Protopterus; species Protopterus annectens. Next base: position 230,642,098 of record NC_056728.1, on the reverse strand, counting down.
GAAAACCTAACCAACACAACCACACAAGTTTAAGGAGAGAAAAAAAAAAGATGCAAGGACTTATCTGACCAAAAGACCAGGAGCTCACAATCTAGCTGCTGTTCAGAAGCGTGGCAAACTAGATCTGAGGTCAGTCAGGGTTGGCAGGGGATTATGGGTAAGGGGAGGAGCTAGGAGCTCGGATCTAAGCTTTGTAAAGTTGCCGGCTCAGATCCGAGATCGGATCCGTATCCCACAGGTTGCAGACCAAATGAAGTTAACTACTTCAGATAAAGGGTTTTCCAAGTAAGCAATTTCAAGGAACAGGAAGCTACTGGTTCAAAGGGAGACCGTATCAAGGAAGCTAGGATCAAATTTATGTCCCACGGAGGCGGGGGATCTCTCACTGGAGGCCTGAGCAAGATTGTTCCTTTCAGAAAGGCTTTGCAAAGCTTATGGGACATGATGCTGATTTCTGACAGGCCCGTATGGAAATTAGAGAATGCCGCTAATTGAACTCCAATGGTGGCCGAAGAGGAGCCTGTTTGAAAAAGTTCCGCTAAAAAGTCCAGAACGTTATGGACAGGGGCCGTGAAGGGATCTATATTTCTAGCCTCTGCCCAGAAAGAGAAACGTTTCCACTTACTAGCATAAGTCTTCCCGGTTGTAGGTTTGTGCGAAGAAAGGATAATCTTATGCACTGAATTGGAAATACTGGGAAGCCTGGCTAAGGTTGGAAGTGGAGCAACCAAGCAGTAAGTCTTCCCGGGTGTAGGTTTGTGCGAAGAAAGGATAATCTTATGCACTGAATTGGAAATACTGGGAAGCCTGGCTAAGGTTGGAAGTGGAGCAACCAAGCAGTGAGGTTGAGACTGAAGAGATGTATGCAGCCTGCCCGACTGATGGATCAGGAGGGTCTGGAACTGGGTCCAGATTCCAAGGCTGCTCTAGAAGGTGACGATGCAGAAAAGGGAACCAGATTTGTCGAGGCCAGTAGGTGGCAATGAGGATCATCCTGCAACCCAGCACAGCAGCTTTCTGAATTAGTTTGGGAATTAGCGGAAAGGGTGGGAATGCATACAGTAGTCCCTGGGGCCAATCGTGAACTACAGCGTCTCTGGGAGAGTGTCCGATAAGAGGGAAGGAGAGTGAAGAGGGAAGGAGAGTGAAGAAACTGTTGCAGTTGCTGTTGAGAGGAGTTGCGAAAAGGTCGCAGCATGGCTGACCCCATTTGCGGAAGATTTTGTCCGCTTCCGTCCGGTTGAGGGACCACTCATGAGGCATGAGAATAGCTGCTTAGCCTGTCCACTATGACGCTGGACTTCCCATGGATGTGCGCTGCTGTCAGAAACTGTTGAGTTGAGATTGCCCACTGTCATAGTCTGAGTGCTTCTCGACATAAGGGATATGACTTGGTTCCGTCCTGCTTGTTGATGTACCACACTACAGACATATCGTCTGTCTGAACTGCAATGGTCCCAGTGGGTAGAGAGTACTGAAGAGCTTGCAATGCTAAAAGCAGCGCCCTTATCTCCAAGACGTTTATGTGTAAGTGGTACTCGTGAGGTTGCCAGGTGCCCTGGACAGTCCTGCCCTGAAAATGCCCCCCCCACCTGATCAGGGAGGCATCCATGGTCACCGTGGCAACTGGAGGAGGAGGGACAAATGGTCTGCCCTGGGGTACTGATTGAGAGACCATCCACCAAGTCAACTGGTCTTTGCATGACTGTGTGATTATTATTTTGTGAGACAAAGGAAGTTATTGAAAGGACCACTGGGTGAAAAGCATCCACTGGAGAATCCTCATGTGAAAACGAGCCAGGGGAATTAATAAGATCGCTGTTGCCATGAGACCCAAGGTTTTTAGGACGAATCTGGCCTGAATCTTTCTGCATCCTAATAATACCTGTACATGTCAACGAATGTCTGCCACTCTGTCTACTGGAAGTCTTGCGGACAGATCTTTCGTATTTAATCTTGCACCTATAAAGGTTAAACACTGACAAAGCGACAATGCTGACTTTTCGAACTTTGAAATACCTAGGTTGGAGCATGTTTGGATGATATAATCCCTGGCTCTCAGCAACTGATGTCTGGTGATAGCAGTTAAGGAGCCAGTCGTCTAGGTATGGAAACACCTGGAATTCTTGCCGTCTCAGGTGAGCGGTAACCACTGCCATACATTTGATGAACACCCTGGGGTCTGTGGTGAGACCAAAGGGCAGGGCTCTGAACTGGTAATGACTGGCTCCCAGCCAGAAGCGGAGAAACCTTCTGGAATGCCTGTCCATTTTGATGTGGTAGTATGCATCCTGAAAATCTATGGAGCACATCCAATTGTCCTGACCCAAAAAAGGTAGAATGGACTGAAGCGTGACCATCCGGAACTTCGTTCTTTGAACAGACTTGTTTAGTCTGCTGAGATCCAAAATGGGTCTCCAGTCCCTTGTCCTTTTTGGTAGCAAAAAGAACTGAGTAAATTCTGGATCCTTGCTGGTCTGCTAGGACATGGATGGCCCGTTTTTTTAGCAGTCTTGAAATTTCTTGTACTGCTTGTTCCCTTAGACTGGGTGGAACATCTGGGATGGGGTTGCTTGATCTTAAGGGGGTGTGGACAAATGGGATTTTGTAACCTCCGGATATGATAGACTGTACCCATCTGTCTCAAGTGATGAGACGCCAGGCTTCTGGGTACAGAGACAACCTTACCCCAACTGTCTCCGAAGGCAGACAGCCAGGCAGCCCCTCAGGGGTGCTGGAAGGACTTGTCAGAGAAAGATTCTCTGCTGCCCTGATTCTGCGGACCCCCTCTGCCCCGCGGGCAGCGTCTATTGTTGTTCCCTCCTCTGCCTCTGGAGGGAAACTCGCCACGTGTGTCAGGCACGGCTCCCTGGAGTTTCTGGAACCACATCTTTCCACTCTTCTGACCTTTAGGGTATGGTCTAGAGGGAGTGGAAAAATGGACTCCCACGGCAGAGAGAGTCTTGCCTTCCTGCTCACACCTGGTAAGTGTATCTTTCACCTGAGGTGCAAACAGAGCCGAACCATCAAAGTGGGTGTTGGTGAAAGACACCTTGAAGGGATCAGCGAAGTTACATAACCGCATCCAGGCATGTCTTCTCAAAGCCACGCCTGTGCCTGTGGCTCTACTCGCTCCATCAGCCGCATACGAAATGAGCTGCATGGAGGAGTTAATGATAGAATTAAGAGTCGCCAGCTAGGAGTTTATCTTGTTTTGAGCCCCCGCAGCTGATGGATCTTGCAGGGTATCTCCTAGCTTTTTGAGGAGATCCCTCTGAAGACGGGTGAAGTGGCACAAAATTCAGCAACCGCATGGAGAAGGTCGCTGAGGAAAACATCCACTTCCAGTATCTATCCATCATCCTAGACTCTTTATTAGGGGGATGGACAGGTACAGAAGTGTCAGCCAACTCCTTTTTCGTGGCAGCTGCTACCACCATGGCATCAACGGGGACACCCTTTGTCAAAAACTGTTTGTGTTGAGGGGCCGTAATAAACTTAGTGGGCCTGCGGGGGGTTGGTTCCATTGTGTCCGGAGCTGACCACGCCTTTCGAGCCACCACTTCCATTAATGGATCGAAAGGTGGAGACACCCAGGAGGTGGAGGGGCGAGAACCAAACACATCCAAGTATACCGACTCGTCCTCAGAAGGGTTAAGGGCAGACCATTTCCCCCTCTGCTTAAGGATCTCAAGGATGTCTGAGAAAGAGACCTTCAGAGGGGGATCTTGGGGACCCTTCCGAATCCTCCAAGTCCGTATCTGACGTGACAGACTCTGGGGAGTCAACATGTTTCCTCTTACATTTCCTCCTTCGAGGGGGCTCCTCTGAAATCTCAGGGGAGGCCTCGGAAGAGGAAGATACACTCAGTGGGGTGACCTGGAGCGTCCGATCCCCTCGCTTGGGATCTGGAGGAGGGGCAGAGACCAAAGCACGCACCCTGGGGGGAGGAGCTGAAGGGGCTGATCGAGGTGCAGACTCAGAAGTCAGCACGCTCCTCATGACCTTGAAGGTGCCCCTGTCCGGCAAAGAAGAGGGCCCCCGCTCCGAAGAGACAGGAATCCTCTCCAGCATCGAAAGGGACGGCTCCAAGGCCGATGCAGGAGCCGAGCTTACCTGCGCCAAGGCTCCGAGAGGGAGAACGGGGTCGGACAAGTGTTCAATGCCACTCGCCCCCTCGGAGCCGACGAGGGAGTCTCAGCGCCCAGATCCCTCCAAGGACGGCACCATTGAAGAAATCGGAGCCAACGAAGGAGCCGAAAGGGGAAGTATCGGCGCCAACGATTCCAGGATCCGAGCCCCAACAAGCTCCGGCTCTGAAATGACAGGAGGAGTCGAAGGAGGAACTACTTCAGAAACAGGAACAGCCACAGCGTGATGAGGAGGGCTTGTTAACATTTGGGCCAGGGCCAGCGATTTGAGGAGTCTACTAACCACTCTCTCAAAGTCATGATCGGAAAGCCTCGAGGACCGAGAAGAGTGGGACTGATGGCTCCTTTCAGACTGTAGCAAAGGCGATCCCGGAGCAGAGCGAATCGACTCTAGGGATGGCGACTTGGATCGCTTACGGCTCCCCGACGGCTCCAGCACCAAGGTCGGAGCAGAGAGAGATTTAGATACTTCGGCTCCGGCCGGAACCGAAATTGAAGCAGACGCTCCACTTGGCGACGGCTCCATACTGGGAGCAGACGGCTTGGTGGGCTTAGGGGCTTTCGCTGGCTGAGACTTCGCCAGAGACCCCTCGGGTTTTAGTAACCCCCTGAGAATTAACTTGTTACAACGCTCCTGCAGGACTCTTGGACTAAATGCATGACATACCGAGCAAGAGTCCTGCAGGTGTAGGGCACCCAAACAATAAACACAAGAAGTGTGACCATCTGTCAGAGACATTTTCTGACAGCACGAGTCACACTTCTTGAACCCTGATACCTTGGTATCCTTTGACATGTTAAAGTAAAAAGGAATACCGATGGATAAATGTTAGACTAGTGCAAAAAAACACACACACAAAAAATGTAAAGGAAACAATACTAACAAAACTAAGATACTATGACTACAAAGGCTAAACACTACTCCTACTGGAACAATTTAAAAGGGAAGGGGATAGCCTCTAACTTAAATGGCCTACTTAGGGAGATAGGGGGGGAGGGGAGAAACTCTCTAAGTAAAAACGAGTTTCCTACGGGTAGAAACACAGGGAAACTAAGACTAATCTACAGTACTACTCTGATTTGACAAAAAAACTTGAAAAATATACACTAAAAGTTTAACTACTAATATTACAAAAGATGAATACGACCTGAGCCAGTAAAGCGCAACTTCAAAGCTGAAGCGGCAAATGAGATCTGGGGGTCTGGCGCCAGGCACTGTGGGATATAGGGAGGCCTCAAGCCAGTAAGTAGCTCTCGAGCTTTAGAAAATGGCCGAGTTGGAGCCGAAGGTCGGCTCCGAACCCAACCAGCAAGAATGAAGGCGAGAGAGACAACTTAACATCCTAATTTACAGAAAGCACCAGACCACAATAATGTTGAAGCTCACTATGGATACTTATACCCTGTTTTACAGTGAAGGGTGCAAGACTGCATGAAAAGGCTTTCCTCAGATGTTAAGAAGGCTTCTTCCTCTCCCAGGGGTGTCACAGTGTGGTAAAGGAAGAAGTGAAGGTGGATAGGGGATTTGTAATGGCCCCCCCATAGAGGTTAAGGCCTGCTTCCTCTTCAACAGGTCAATGATCAGGTCCTAGGTGGGCTGATCTTTTAGCCTAACCCCCAAACACTGGACATCCAATATGTTGTAACTCATTTCTTTCTTAAAGTTGGACAGTCTCAGTCATTCCATCCCATTCAAGTACACTCCAAAGTCAGCAGCCCTGGTCAAAGTATCCACACAATCAAAGGTACCATGGAACACAGAAGAGGTCAAGGACAGAAACTGATGAAGCCCTTCCTTCACCATGACCATGAAAGATCCTCCAGTTTTTCCATCTCTCTTCCGGAACTGCTGTACCTAGAATAATGACAAGTAAGGAGAACAGCACTCTAAGCCCCAATGTGACAGAGACAGGGCTAGAGTTTTCTTCCACACCTATCAAAAGCTCAACGATCTTTCTCCAGTTGCTTTGTGAGACGATCTGCCCACTATGGTTGTAGCTTATAAAGGACATCAACTTCTTGGGGGGGGGGGGGCTAAAAGGGCAAACTTTAGGTGCCTTCAAGCTATGCTGATGGCAACCATAACAGGCTCAAAGGGAGGGATAACCCAAGACTCCTCAGGCTTCTTTCTCCAAAATCTCTTCATGGCATTTCTGGGGACATGTCCAAAGTTCTCCTCATCAGCCTCAATTTCTGAAAGGGGAACATCTGGGGGTTATGCAAAAGGAAAAGTGGCTTCATTGTCTCTGTCCATCTCAGAAACAAAAGGATCAATATCTGTTGACTCAGGATAAGATAACTAACCTGCATTACTGATCGATCTTATCTCAAACACAGTTAAGCTCATGACAGACTGACACTGGGTATCAGAGTAACAGAAACCAGCAATGAAATGCACACAAGCCAAAGGCTTTAAGAGCCAGGAAGCATATGTGGTAGGATTGGAGCAAGCTTCAAACCAACTTCCTTAATGGTATTGTCCCACATGACCTTCTGGAATTCCCACCAGATATCAAACAGCTGGCTGACATCTATGCTCTGAGGCAAAAGCCCCACAACAGGAAGACTAGCAGGACCCTTCTGAACAGTGGGATGTTGGGACATGCTATGCCGCCTACTCCCAGGAGGATAGTTACTCCCCAGTATAGCTAACTTTTGATCAAATAACTCAAAGGACTAATCTCTGATAAGGATAGCTGAGCAAGAGATTCAATCAATCTTCCAACCATAAAACTGAACAGGAACCCCGGAATGCACTCCTTCAAGACGGGAGCAAACATGCATTGCTCCATCTTCCAGTATCTCAACTTCAGATGAGGACCAGTTTAGGCTCACACCTCCCAATATCACCAGAATGAAACTGGAGGTGAGACGGCAGAAGATCTACTTTTCAGGAGATTCAGGCCTGAACAAGGCCTCCAAGCCACTAACCTTATGGCAATAATCCAATGAATGCACTAGGTTGTGAGAAGAATCTTCTAGCCAGTTTCCTCATGAAGTGGGTCAGTGTTTCCCTCACTTGACCTCAAGACGCCAGACTGAATCCCTAGGATTTATGGCAGGTGCCAGCATCATGCTATTCCTAGAAAAAAATAAAAGGGCAGGGAACAATGGTGCATGTCTTGTCTGGTAATTTGATGGCCAAAGAGACACTTACTATGATGTGATTTTGGCATTAAACAGAGGACTTTGATGACAACAAGGATTGAGATGCAAATTGTGCAAGTGACAAAAAAGAAATAGCAGGCTCATTAGGCAGGCATACTTATGTAGCTTATGGTTCTCCACAGGCTACGTATCCATAGAGTGGCGCACAGCAACGGTTATTCCGCTCCACAAAGGTGGAGCCACAACAGACCCTGGGAACTATTCCCTATAAGCCTGACTAGCTTGGTCTGCAAGGCTATGGAGCGCATCATCATGGAACTCATTAACAGAGACATTGCGAACCTGCAAACACTGGACCCTACCCAGTTCGGCTTTAAGGGCAGATCATGCCTCCTAAACCTGGTGGACGTCATGGAGACAGTTACCATGGCTACAGACGAGGGAAAGGTGGTACACACAGCCTACTTAGACCTCACAAAGGCCTTTGACACCATTCCCCATTCTGGTATTATAGAAAAGCTCACCAGCCTGAACATAAACCCCTATGTCACAAGATGGGTTGCCAACTGGCTCACAGACAGAACCCACATGGTGAGAGTTGCGGGAGCTAGGTCCGACTCTAAACTATTTACAAGTGGTGTTCCCCAGAGATCAGTCCTAGGACCCCTCCTGTTCGGCATATACTTCTCAGAGGTACAGGCAAGCACAAGACGACTATGGCTGACCAAGTTTGCAGACAACTGCAAACTAGGGGATATAACTGACTCTCCGGCTGACACAGACATCCTCCAAAAAAGGGTCTCACTGAGACGGATACCTGGTGTCAAAATCATGGCCTCAAGCTAAATGCCAAAAAGTGCATAGTCATCCCCTTTGGAAAAAACAAAGTACCCACAAACTACCACATAGGTGGTAGTCCCCTAAATACGGAAAATGTAATAAGGGATCTGGGATCCAAGTAGATAGTAATCTCTCCTTTGATAATTACATTACCAAAGTGGTTAGAAAATCCTTCTATGTGGCCCACAAAAGGGTTTGCATCTATCTCAAAAGAGGTCATTGTGCCCTTCTACTCATCACTCATCAGACCCATCATAGAGTACAACACCCCATTTGGGATGTACCTTATAAGACACCTGCAACAGCTGGAAAGACCACAGAAGTACCTCACCAAGAGGATCACTGGCCTCAAACAGATGCCCCATGCAGCTTGACTGAAGAAACTCCAGCTGTACTCTATTGCATACCGCCTACTCAGAGGTGATCTCTGCCTGACATACAAGGCCATGTCCAACACAGAAGTGATGGACATGCTCCACCTAAAGAAAACCTTATCCACTCGAGCCACATGCTCTAGGGATCTAAACCTCACCACAACAATAGGATGTGCTGGAGGGATAGATTCCTGTCCCAGAGACTTCCCCTGCTTTGGAACAAGATTCCAGTCTACATCAGGCAGAGATCCTCACTAACTCTTCAAGAGAAACCTTGATGAGTGGATGGAAAACAAAGTTAACCCCGGGGATCACTTCAGTAGCTCTGCTGGACAGAGGCACAGGAACTACTCTAAGGGGGGGCGAAAGTCAACACATTCTGGCTAGGCTTATAAATGCCTTTGGGCAGATAGCCTAGTACCTACCTATGATGTCAGGGTGTGCGTTGATCAAGTACATGGACATCCTTGGGCGTGAAATTTTGCCAAATATATAATAAAAATCCAAATTCTGGATGGTAAAGAATTATAATTTAACTTAGGATCCATCAAGGAAGATCATCATAGTTAGATCATAAGTACTACTATTCAAGTGCCACAGCAGTGTTCTGTGCTAAGCACTGAATGGAATTCATATACCTTCTCTGTGCTTAGTGGCTGCATGAGAAAGCAGCATTGTGCAGTTCATGAAATACAGGATTATGATTCAAGTCTCTGACTATAACCTGCTTATTATGTGTTCAAGACACAGAGGCCAAGAAATTCATCCCAAGAGCAAAGCAGAAGTGAATCATGGCATCCTTGTCGAGAACGCACAATATAGGGATACTGTTAGAGATTCAATCAGAACTCTTTTTAGTGCATGCAAATTTATCCAAGTGCTACTAGTTAAAGAAAAAAAAAACGGAAAGTGTTCTGTTAAGCTTTCACAGTAAGTAAAGGAGCTGGCAAGCTGTGTCAAACAGACTGCAGAGATATCTTTGCTTATTTCATGTTTGAAGTACTTTCGTTATGAATGTAAAACACAGACACATCCAGGGCTGGAATAAAAACAAGAACTTTACTGTGCACAAACACAAGTGCTTTCACTTATCGCTTCTTCAGGTGTAAAAACAGCACAATGAAAACACCCTTTAAATACACTAATAAAATCACGTGACCAAGACTTATTGAAACTAATAACACAAAGAAATACATACAATAAAAAACAGCATAAAAACAGTTGAAAATATATGAAAAATATATAAAAAAAACAATTTATATAAATTCATCAATTAACGCTTTACAAATCTGGACTTGAGTTCTGGTCTAAGGGGAACACATTCATTAAGCCCACAGCCTGCATCTCCCCTCATCCTGACAATCCATTTTTGCCTCCAATTCCTCAGTTCTTAAACATATATCTCCTAATCTTACATCCTCCACTATTCTCCCAATAGCTATAAACTTAAAACTGTGTGTGGAATTAGTATTAATTACATGCTTTGCTAGAGCATTAGTTTTGTTCTGTTTAGAAATATTATAAATATGCTCTCTGATTTGTTCTTTGAACAATCTATCAGTTCTGCCAATGTAAAAACTTTTGCACACAATACAGTATGCAAGATACACTATGTGCTCACTATTACAAGTGGCAGATACATTAAAGGTGTATTCTTTCATTTGGTCAGGATGAAAAAACTTTCCACCAGTGTCCAAGTACTGACAGTACTTGCATCTACCACATGGCCATGTACCAATTCTTTCTCCATTAGTAGCTGCAGATTTTGTATAACATAACCTCCGTCTCAATGACTTGCTATTTCTGAACATAAATCTTGGTGTACTGTCTAAATATGGCAATAATTCAGAGTCAGTAGTAAGGATACTCCAGTGTTTGTTGACTATATTTATATAGTCTCGAACATCTGCTGTATAGCACATAGGGACTCTCAATTTAACATCAGTTTCCTTGGAACACTTAAAACTTTCTGGATTCCTACTTTTAGCTGAATAGTATGGCTGAGCAAATGTATTCCTCTTTTGTGAAATATCCCTAACATTAGATAGAAACATATCATTCTCATACCCCTCTCATGACTTTCTTGGGTGGTGTAAGCTATGGTACCTTGCTGGCTAGGCTTATGTAGGCCCTTGGGCCGATAGCCTAGTACCTACCTATGAACCTATGTAAATTTCTCACAACTGTTTCCAAGTGAGAAGTAAAATCAATATCTCTAACGTTCAGACGTGAGTGCCTATAAGCTTGGTTATGGACCACATTTTTAAAGACATGTGGGGGATGTGCACTATCTCTGTGTAATAAATGATTAATAAGAAGTTATGCACTCACCATAATGTTCCATCTGAGTATATAAACTTCCATTTGGCAGCAACCTATGGGTCTTCGGATCCATATTGGATCAGAGCCAGCAGTTTCCAACAGCAGAGATCCGAGCTCCAAGCTCCTTCCCTTACCCATAATCCCATGCCAACCCTACCTGACCTCAGATAGAGTTTGCCTAATGCAAAACCTGCACCAAATAGCCAGCCTATGGACTGACCTCGACACAATCAGATGACAAAATAGTAATATAAATATCCGACGGTCAGGGGGAAGGGGGGGGGGGGGGACAGTTGCTGCCAAATGAAGTTTATCTACTCAGATGGAACGTTATGGCGAGTACATAACTTCTTAATCTGAAGTAGTTAACTTCATTTGGGCATCAACCTATGGGACAGAGTCCCCAGCTACCTAAATCTTGGGAGGTCCTCATGGAAGGATGTTCCGGAGCACTGCAGAGCCAAAGGATGCTCTCCCTCTGGAGACCAGGTCCAACTTATAATGATTTATAAAGGTATGAGATGAAGCCCAAGTGGCTGCCGAACAAATTTCATCCAATGAGACTCTAGAACAAAATGCAGCAGATGTGGAAATTGATCTAGTAGAATGGGCGTGGACTCCCTGGGGTGCGGGCCGGCCGGAACTTTCATATGCTAGTAGAATACACTGTGAAATCCACCTGGACGGTGTGACTTTTGAAACTGATTTTCCAAAATTAGATTTAGCAAAGGAAATAAACAGCTGGTCTGATTGCCTATGACCAGCTGTTCTGTGTAAAAAGAAATGTAGTGGTCTATGAGCATCCAACGAGTGCAACTTGCATTCGTCTTTGTTTTGGTAATTGGGAAAAAAAAGACAGGTAAATTAATAGTTTGATTGATATTTGACTCTGAAGCAATCTTAGGAAGAAAAGAGGGATTGGTCCTGAGGGATACTTTATCTTTGTGAAACGTCAAATACAGTGGCTTGGTGGAAAGGGCTTGTAGCTCAGAAACCCTTCTGGCCGAAGTGATAGCGACGAGAAATGCTGTTTTCCAGGATAATACTTTAAGATCCACTGAAGCTGTAGGCTCAAAGGGAGGAGCTGTCAAAGCCTGGAGCACAAGCGCTAAATCCCAAGGAGGGACTACATCCTTCACCGGGGGTCTTAGGAGGAAGGTACCCTTCAAAAAGGCCTTACACAATCTGGTTGAGATCAAAGGGCCTAGGTCACTCCCCACGTGATAATGCGAAATTGCTGCCAGATGAACTCTGACCATGGACGAGCTGGCTCCTTGGTCAAAAAGTCCTGACAAAAAGTCCAACACCGCAGGTAACTGATCCGTAAAGAGGTCTAAGTTCTGTTGCTCCGCCCAAATAGAAAACCGTTTCCATTTGCTACCATAAAGCCCTCTAGTAGACGGCTTGTGGGCTGCCACTAAGATAGCTTTGACTGGGGAAGAGATACCGGGAGTCCTAGCTGGGAGTGGAACTGGAGCAACCAAGCCGTGAGCTTCAGATTGTCCAGATTCGGGGTCAGGAGGTCTAACGGGTGCGAGATCAGATCTAGAATGGGATCTAGAATCCAGGGAGGATTCACTAGATGAGACCGTAGATAAGGGAACCAAGCCTGACGAGGCCAGAAAGGGGCAATGAGGATTATTTTGCTCCCCAGCCGTCTGGCTTTCTGTAAGAACTTCAGCATTAGAGGAAGAGGAAGAGGAGGGTAAGCATAGAGGAGACTGGGCGGCCAAGCATGTACCAGAGCATCTCGGGGGGGATTCCCCGGGTGGGGGAATTAGAGCGAAGTAGTCGTTGCACTTCGTGTTTGAGGGAGAAGTGAAAAGATCGCAACAAGGTTGACCCCATTTGGAGAATATTTGTTTCGCTACTTCGGGATTCAGCGACCACTCGTACGGTGATAGAATCGTGCAACTTAGTTTGTCCGCAAGGATGTTGGACCGCCCCGGAATGTGCGTCGCTATGAGAAAGCGTTTGGTGGAGATCGCCCATTCCCACACTCTCATGGCCTCTCGGCAAAGTGGATAGGACCTGGTTCCCCCTTGTTTGTTGATATACCAGACTACAGACATGTTGTCCGTCTGGACTGCAATAGTCCCAACGGGAAGAAGGTTCTGGAGTGCTTGCAACGCCAACAGCACCGCCCTCATCTCTAGGGCATTGATATGCAGCGAGGTCTCTTTGTTGTTCCACGTGCCTTGGACTGTCCTGCCTAGCCAATGCCCCCCCAATCCAAAGCGAGAGGCGTCCGTGGTCACCGTGGTTAGGGGATGGGGCATAGCAAAGGGACGACCTTTGGGGAGGTCCAGGGACTGGAGCCACCACAGAAGGGCCTTCCTGCAAACCCTGCTGAGGCGAATGGGATGGTTCAGAGGGTAATGCAGGAAGGACCATTGGACTTGGAGGGTCTACTGCAGGACCCTCATGTGCAAACGCACCGTGGGCAGCAGGTTGATGGCAGCTGCCATCGACCCTAGGGCCCTCAGGACCAGAGCTGCTGAAGGAGCTAGGGATTGAAGAATGGCCCGCACATGGAGTCTCAGGGTTTGAAGTCAGTCCGAAGTCAAGAAGGCTAGGAGCCGGCTTGTATCCAATCTGGCTCCGATGAAGTCTATGATTTGTGTCGGCAGAAGGGAAGATTTTTTCTACATTGACTGTGATCCCCAGCCAGGGAGCTAGACTGAGGAAAGAGTCCCTGGCCGCGCAGAGTAGATGCCTTGTGGGGGCGGTCAGGAACCAGTCGTCCAGGTAGGGGAAGACGTGAATTTCCTGGAGTCTCAGGTGGGCCGCTATCACTGACAAAACCTTGGTAAACACCCTGGGGGCTGTGGTGAGACCAAAGGGAAGGACCCTGAATTGGTAATGACTGGCTCCTAGCCGGATGCGGAGGAACCTCCTGGAGCGTCTGTCCATCAAGATGTGGTAGTATGTATCCTTGAAGTCTATAGAGCACATCCCGTCGTTCTCCTGCAAGAGGGGGAGAATGGAATGAAGTGTGACCATCCAGAACTTTTCCTTGGTTACTGACAGGTTCAAGAGGGATAGATCGAGGATTGGCCTTAAGTCCCCCATCTTTTTTGGCACCAAGAAGAACCTGGAGTAAAAGCCCGATCCAAACTGGTCTGGGGGGATGTACTGAATGGCTCTTTTTCTAGCAGCTGCTGGATTTACGCAGCCGTGGCCTCCCTCTGATCGGGGGGGACATCGGGGAGGAATCTGGGATTGCGAGGGGGGATGAAGAAACGGGATTTGGTAACCTCTGGATATGATACGAAGCACCCAGCGATCTGTCGTGATGGACTCCCAAGCTGCCAGGTGCCTCGAAAAACACTCCCTGACTGCCTCCAGAGTGGAGCAGTCGGGCAACCCCTCAGGGTTGCTGCGTGGGCTGCTCCGAGAACGATTCTCTGGACCCAAAACTCCTCGGTCCCCCTCTGCCCCTAGGGCGGTGTCCACCCTGGCTCCTCTGCCTCGGAAGGACTGGGTGTCCTGAGCGTCACGGGACTGTTGCGACTTCCGGAACCACATCTTCTTCTGTCCCTTCTGGTTCTTGGAGAAAGGCCTCTGGGGAGCAGAGAAGCGGACTCCGACGGCAGACATCTTCCCGTTCTTTTCACTCTGGACTAAAGTTTCACGTATGGTTTTGCCAAAGAGGGCAGAACCATCGAATGGGGCATTAGCGAACAACGCTTTAAAGGGTTCCGCGAAATCACAGTGGCGGAGCCACACCTGTCGCCTCATGACGACGCCCGCTCCACTAACTCTAGCGGCTCCTTCCGTAGCATGGGATAGTAGCTGCATAGAGCTATTAGAAATAGACCTTAGAGTGGCCATTCGGGTAGAGTACACTTGCTTGTCCTCCACCGACATGGACTCCCGGGGGCGACCCAGCATACTCTTTAATAAGGTCTCGCTGGAGCCGTATGACATGTGCCATGTAGTTCAGTGACCGTACCGAGAAGGTAGCTGAACTGAAGACTCTCTTCCCAAGGCGGTCCATCGCCCAAGACTCCTTGCTAGGAGGATGGACAGAGGGACTTTCTTGGGCCAGTTCCCTCTTGGTGGCTGCCGCCACCAACATGGCATCTACCGGGGATCCCTTACTCCAGTGCATTCTGTCAGAGGGGGGACTAAGTATCCTATCAGGTCTCTTTGGGATGGACTCCACAGTGTCCTGCTCCTTCCAAGCCCTGGTAGTGATCAAGTCTACCAGGGGGTCGGCTGGAGGGGACACCCAAGAGGTAGACGGGCCTGCTTCAAACGCCTCCAAGAACACCGATTCGTCTGAGGTAGGCTTTGGGGCGGACCACCCTCCCCTTATCCTGAGCATCTCCATGATGTCTCCGAAGGAGACATCTTCGTGGGGTGATCTGGGGAAGCCTTCCCCTTCCTCCAAATCGGTGTCCTCGGTTAAGGACTCAGGGGAGTCCAAGTGCCTCCTTTTCCACTTGTGCTTGTGAGGGACCTCCTCGGGGGGGGGGGGGGCTGTCCGAGGAGGCTTCACCAGGCTCATTATGTCCCAACAAGGGAACTACTTGGGATGTTAGAGCAGGCTGTCCCTGGGGCCGGGTGATGGAAGCCGGAGCCAACTGAGAGGGAGCGTGGGGCGGAGCCATAGCTGTGGCCGGGGGCCTGGAATCCTTCGACAGAGCCCTCTCCACCACGTCGAAAGCCGAAGGAGAGCTGCTCTCTGGGATCAGAGAGCAAACCCTCCCTCGGATCAGACAAGCGGATCGGGGCAGACGCTATGGGATCCGAAAGGCCAGTATGCTCCGACCTGGACGGAGCCGAAGGCAGACTGACACCCTCTGATCCGAAGCTCAGCTCTCGGCTCCGAGAGCTCGGATCCACCGAAAAGGGACCTGACAGACTCGAGGGTGCTGTCGGCGCCGAAGTACCCGATACTATCGGGGCCGACACCCCCCCGGCTCCAACGCTGCTCGGCTCAGAGGACTCCAAACCTAGGAAGTGGGTTGGAGAAGGAGCGATTGGGGCGAAAAAAGGGGTCGAGCTCCCCCCGGGGGGGGGGGGAACAAGAGCATTCCCATTTGCAGTTGGGCCTGGAGGAATCTTCTTATCATCCGGTCCAAATCTGCGTCCGTTAGGCTTTTAGTAGACCTAGAGGAGGCCACCGAGGTGGGACGGGAGTGCCACCTCGATGACCTCGAGGGAGATCGGGCCTCCTCCGGCCCCGGTGAGAAGCAAGGTGACTGGAGCCAACAAGGAGAAGGCTCGGAGGTCTTGGAGGGAGAAGCCCGCTTAGCTGGTGGGGCCGATGTAGAGGCTTCGGCCCGCCGCTTGTGGTGCTTCTCCCTGCGCCTCTCTTCTGGCTTCCCTATCCTCCTGGCCCGAGGTGGGAGGTTGAGTCCCGGCCAGAGGGAGGGAAGCAGTCGTGGGTACTGCCGTAGCTGTGGTAGGCGCCACGGGGGGACCGGAGGTCGGAGCAGAGTCTTGGGGCAGAAGTCCCGCCAGAATCAACTTCGACCTCCGGTCCTTAAGTGCCCTGGGGTTGAACGTCATGCAAATAGCGCATCCAGAGGAGAGGTGATCAACCCCAAGGCACAACACGCACAGAGTGTGGCCATCCGCTGGGGATAGCTTATGGCCACACTAGGTACATTTAGAAAAAAATGTCTTTTGGGCCTCAGACATTACTGGAAAGAAGACACACACACACTAGGCCCCAACCACACACAGACACACACCCTAACGCTCTCACGAGGGGGAGGGGGATAAGCTAAAATTAAAATTTGAAGAGAAAAACTACAAGGGAAAGCTAAACACAGACACACACACGACACTCTTATATGACAGAAAAGATCAACATTTTCTCACAAGTCTTTACTAACGCCTGGAACTCAAGGATCAAGCTGCTGGCTTCAACTGGGGCAAACTAGATCTGAGGTCAGGTAGGGTTGGCAGGGGATTATGGGTAAGGGAAGGAGCTTGGGGCTCGGATCTCTGCTGTTGGAAACTGCCGGCTCGGATCCGATATGGATCTGAAGACCCATAGGTTGATGCCCAAATGAAGTTAACTACTTCATATTATAACACTCTTTCCTATATAGTCTGGTGTAAATCCCTGTAGCTTCATCTCTAATAATAGTGATGTCAAGAAAATTAATTGCAATTCTAGAGCATTCATAAGTAAACCTCAGGAAGAATGTGGAGCCATTCAGATATTCAATAAACTCAGCAAATACTTCAGGAGTACCCCCCCCCCACCGGATGAAAAGATCATCCACAAATCTCCTGTAAAATAAAACAATTTTTGTATGGTCCTTGTAACACATGATGCATTTCCCAATCTACCAATACAGCATTGGCGTAACTATTGGCACAAGATGTGCCCATAGCCATGCCACTGCACTGTCTAAAGTATTACTGTTTAAACACAAATATATTAGGATTCAAAACAATTTCTAACAACCTTACTATCAAGGTAATTTTTACTTGAATCATACGCTGAATACTCACCGAGAAATTTCTGTACTCTTATAATCCCTTCAGAATTGGGTATAACAGTGAAAAGAGATGCCACATCCATAGTGACAAACATACCATTCACTGACCCACATTCCTCAATAAAATGGTACAAATCACCTTCCCATTTGCGTTTGTTGTTCCCTCTGCGGCGACTCCTTCCTCTTTCTTTCAGCTCCTTTAAGTTCTGTTCTCTTATCTGCAGTGGGAACTGCAAAGGAAGCTGACCTAAAGAGATTGTACTACCAGAATCCAACAGATCTTCATTTCGCAATTTACTAGGACCCTCTGTTCCTTGATGTACTATTGCTGTAGTCACTATAACTTTCTTACCTACCACAGGTTCCTCAACAACAGTAGAGGACGTATGCAGATTATCGTTGTCTTTAACCTCAGGCGTACTGACGCCATCCATCAACGAACTCTTGCCTCTCCATTCTCCTACCACTTCTGGTGGATTTGTGGTTGCCGTAGTAACAGTCAACGCTTCTCGTACAGCAGACACAGATTTCACAATGTCCGCTCTAGATGTATTATCTCTCGGCCAAACAAAAATGTTACCAAGCCGAACATCTCTATTGTCTTTACACATTTTGGCTACTTTAGTCTTTTGTAGCTTATTTTCATAGCTCCGTACAGAATCAAGTCGCTCATTTACATATGAATCCAGTAATGATTCAGGATATATGGCAGTCAGTGCACAGTACTTTTCATTAACTGATTGAAGAAGTGTGTGTACGTCTCTATCACAGAAGCAACCAGCAACTTCATATAATTAAGGCTAGTCTGTAAATTTACTTTCTGCCACTCAGATAACAGTATATCACCATTTTTAAAACACGTAGCCCACGCGGAATAATGTTCTCAGATATACAAGCCTCAAGGTGAAATTTTTGATATGGACTTCTCTTGAGTTTATATAATTCTTTTTCCAATACAAACAGCTGTGTTTAAGATCAATTATATCCACAGTTTGTGTTTCACTATCTTCCTTTGTTCAACTGTGATAATATGGAGGATTAGCGGTTTGTGGAAGTTTTTGTAATAAAAGTCTCTTACCTCCATAACTGGAAATACTGGGATTATAATCAAGTTCAACAATCTCATCCATTTCCACTCTCTCAGCCATGTTGTTGGAATAGACGGAAGGAATAAAGTAAAATAGTCAAACCAAGAGCAAGTCCACCACTATTCCAACAAATGCGTCTTTAAGGCAAATGGCAATCAAAAATGTAAAACACAGACACATCCAGGGCTTTCATTATGACTGAGAGTATTTAAGACAGCAGGCAGAAATGAAGTAGAAACAAAGATATTTGGAGTTCTGCCACTTTTGTTTGCAGACACTGTCAGCTTAACACCAGATGTGACCTTAACAGTACTTAGGGAGTGCTTAGCAATTATTAGGCATGCTTCTAAGCAGCAAAAATCAGATCTCACTCTACAGCAGCACTGAACTCGGTTGTCTTTTACATGGTATTGGAGAGTAATCACAGACCTCCATGAGTGACATACTAATTATAAATGTATATCTAGCCAGTAGTGCTTCTGAGCAATCATCACTGCTCAGCTCAGACATGTTAAAAGGCAGAGCTACAAAGCAGCAACTGCAGCAAGCTGCATGACTCTCACAGTTTGTATATTTTGTTTGCCCTACTACTAAGAACAAGTAGTTCTCAAATGCACATTTCTCATCATTTAAAAGCATATAAAGTTGTTGTTTCTTCCGGCTTTTTCCCGGTTAGGGGTCGCCACAGCGGAACTCCGGTCCGCTAATGATTGGTAGTTGATTTTTACGTGCCGAGTTACCAGCCCTGATGCAAACCTTCAACGAAGGTACTCCCATTCACGCATGTCTTCACGCAGAAGACGGCAAGAACTGAGGTTGGCTGAACTACTCAAAATATTTATTTTCAATTGATCAGCGGGCAGAGGGAATGGTTCTTGGACCATTTTCAACCATGACCTGTGAACAAGCAAGTCATAAATAAATTAATCAGAATACTACCAAAAGAAAACAATGTACAAGTAATATATCCTTATTACATAATATACCACAAGAAAGTATAAGTTAACAATAATACATAGCATAAGCTGTACAAGTTAGAAGTCCTTATTAAATAAATAAAGCACATTGCAGTCATTAAGGGTAATGTAAACAGTATAAAAGCAAGTTTAAAATAAAGCTTTACATTGAAATAATAAAGGTAACATGGCTGGAATTAAATTAGTCACCTTTGTAAAGTATAATCCCAAGAACTGAAACGTGGTGGCTGGATAATTTAACAGTCACTGTTCAAAGAATAAGGAACAACAGGTCCACTCCACAGCAGCAAATAGAAATATAAAATATAATCCAACCATATAAAAAAACATCCACGGAACTTCTAAGTATCAGGAACGTTCTTTATTTGACATGCAGTAAGCGCTTTCACCCAGACGGCTTCATCAGACAGTCTTTTTGGCTGCAAACTGCTGAGGGACTACATAAGTAATACCTATGAATCAGCTCCACCCTGCACATTGCCAAGAAATGCTCAAAAGGTCCTTACATACTACACATCTCTATGAATTCCACCCAGCAGTATTCATCTAGGGCTCTAAACATGCTTCTCACTGACAACACAACAGGTCAGCTGCACTGCTGTTTATGTACAATGACCTGTACTTGTAAAATAAAATAAAGTATGAAATTGTGCTTTGTTTTTCTGATCTTTAAATCTGCCACATATATATATATATATATATATACATACATACATACATATATATATATATATATATATATATATATATATATATATATACATACATATATATATATATATATATATATATATATATATATATCAGAATATATTCATCATATAAGGCTCTCAGAAGTCACTCAGTCAGGATTTATTGTCCACAAAACCACAAAAAATGGTAACAAAAAATGAATGATAATGCTTAAAATAATCAAATAAAATTCAAAACATAGTACTAAGCGCTTTCACCCTCTAAAAAATAAGGGCATCTTCACAGTATTTCTGAAAGCTTGTGCTTTCTCCATTTAAATAAATTAA